>NC_133518.1:17437500-17562500 GCF_049354715.1 Callithrix jacchus | reverse complement strand
CAGATTTTCTCTTACCTCAAAAAAAAAAAAATTTCTGCCTGATTCTCAGGAACAAATTTAGAAATCAGACACATTTGGTGATATAACCACTGTTATATCATGCCTAACATCTTCTAAATTTTATGGCCTTTTCCTTACAGGGACCTCAAAAGCCCTTCACAATGCAGGAACATAACTAACATAATTGAGCACCTACTCTGTGCCAGGTGCTGTGCTGGGCATCTTTAAAACACATTCTCTTATTTTAATCCTTACAAAAATGTTAAGATAAATGCCCATTTTTTTAACTGAAACAAACACAGAGTAAGTAAACTGTCCAATATCAGAAAACTACCAAGAGGCCTGAATGCTAATCTGTCTGACCCCAAATTCTATGTATTTTCCACAGTAAAGACAATGGCCTTTTTTTCACATGGATCCGCCTTTTGGTCAAAGTGGAGTCATCACCACTGGTATGAAAAAAGTACAATGACGGTTTGCTGTAGGTCGCCAAAAACTAACATATTGACATGTAAAGAATTCAAATCGAATTGTGTTTTCCGGGCAAGCTGGTTCCGTCTTCTTTTTATTTAACCGAAAGAGCTTCTTCTTCACATATACTGTCTCATGAAAACCTTCCATCCCAATCTCCACCTCAGACTATTAAGCTCTAGTTTAATGCTCCTTCTTAGGGTGGAAGGTATTCATGGGACAGTATATGTGATACCCTCATTAACAATACCTGGCACAAATAACAAAAAGAGAGGATACATTTCTGTTTTAAACAGAAAAGGAATTAACCTTTATAAAAATAACTCCCCCAAAAAGCAAATCATCACCCCAGGATGACAGAAAACACTGGTTAAAAAAAAAACAAGAAGTTTTAAGCTTAACACAAATCTACTAATGTGTTAATTGGTGATGGATATTGGCCAATTCATGACTTTTAGCTGTATATCTTGGCATGTTAGGTTATGCTAGGTATTAAAAGCAATTCTGAGACAATGTTGGGATTGGCAATTTAAAAAAGCCTAAGCACTGTGGGAGGCCGAGGCTGGCGGATCAATTGAGGTCAGGAATTCAAGACCAGCCTGGCCAACATGGTGAAACCCTGTCTCTACTAAAAATATAAAAATTAGCTGGGCATTGTAGTGCATGCCTGTAGTCCCAGCTACTTGAGAGGCTGAGGCAGGAGAATCGCTTGAATCCGGGAGGCAGAGGGTACACTGAGCCAAGATCATGCCACTGCACTCCCGCCTGGGTGACAGAGTGAGACTCTATCTTAAATAAATAAATACTTAAAAATTAAAATAAAAAACCTAAAACTTTTCACAGTGTCTAGAATATAATTTTTCTATTTCAAAAATAAATATATATTATTCCAGTTGGCAAGCGTCTGTGTGTGCATGTGTGTGTCCTCAATACCTTTGACTAACTTTTTGGACATTTCCCTAGGCACAACCTCTGGTTTCTATTAAATAAAAAGAGAAAGAACATTACTGCAAAGGCTGCTTCATGGTGAGGTGCAAGCTTTTCATCTACATGTATACGGAGCAAACAGGTTTCATTCTTAAGTACAAGTCATCGCTTTAATACCGTATCTCAAGGATCTGCCCCAACAGGAATTCCCACTGGGTGCTGATCACTTTTGTTTGTTTCTTCTTTTTATTACTGTTTGGTGGTGGGGAGAGAAATGTAAAGTACAATTCTTGAGATCATGCTCTGAATCAGGAATGTATGGACTGGAGGGAATATGCTCTCTCTCCTTAGAAATTCAGCCCTAACATTTCATGCATAGACATCAGTACTTCATTACGTTTCCAGTCACTGTGAAATAACAGTTTCTTTTACCTCCACCGCGATCTTACTAGAGAAAAAAACAACTAAGAAACAAGGGGTCTAAATCTCATAGTCTATACTTCCCTTACAGGATGCTTACAAAGTTCTCATGAAGAAACTAAGACACACTGGGGTGTGCACTCGCCTGTGGCATTCACCATAGGGAGGAGCACTGCAGAGCTCTCTCGTAGGGGAACTTAACCCGGCTCCCAACAAGATGAAGTCATGCATCGAGGAGTCAGTGCTCATTGTCTCCTTGGCAGTTCATCTTACTAAAAAATCATCAGTTGGACTGAAAAAAGGAATTCACATTAACCTGCTCCGAGCAGACTCTTGATTTTTTATTTCTGGTGAATACTATGATATGTTACATGTTTTAGCACTCAATGACCAAAACATTTAAAATTGATAGGCCTTTTAAATCTATGGCCACGAACCAGGGACTTGCCAATATTTCTAATGGAAGTCTCCAAAAGTACATAACAATACATATATTGACTTCTTGTTTCAATGAGTTATCAAGATTAATTGTCCCTGTAAAGGTAAATAAATATTGACAGAGGTTTCACTTTGGTCCATATTTTCCACTTGGGTCAATAAATCTTGGTTTTCACCTCAAATTGAGTCAGTACCAGATGATTATTAATTCCTGGTATACTCGACTAGCACCCAAAATTCCAACTTCACATATAGAACACACAGTCCCACAGACCAATTTATGTTCAAATAAATACATGGAATGAAAAACCATTGTTTTATGTAACTAATGGAAATAAAATTACAACCTATAGCCACTAGGCATTTAAAAGAATCTGTTGTTATTCTATTATATTTCAATTTGTCTAATTAAAATAAAATGATTCTTTTAATCTCACAATTCAACATTTTGCTTTACCCAATCCCATTCCTGCTTGCAATTATTGGTGAGTTTTGTAAATATGTAAATATTTATAAGAGGAAAAAAAGGATGAAGAAGAAAAGAAGGAGAAATTTTAAAAAGAAAAAGAGGAGATAGAGTTAAAAAAGAAGGCTAAAGAAAATATTGGTTTGAAGAATTGAGAGACATTAAAAATATAGAGGGTAAAAGTTAACAGAACTAGGGAGAAAATATTAAAATACACATCTGATTAGTGTGTATTTTCATAAATTTTGGCAAAAGATATTTCTTTCTAATATTCTTTTCCATTTAAAAAGATGCTCCACCCAATTCTAATGACTTAAATATCAAAATTTTGTAGTTTTCCATTCAGTATTTAAAATGCAAATAGCTATTAACTTAAATACATAACACAAAGAAATTTTAGAGAAAATTTCATTTACACAGTAAATTAAGGAGAAATTGATTAAAGTTTTCAGGGATTGAGACATCTCAGCTAATAGTGGGAATAATAATTAAATATTAACAATAGACGGATGTTTCAAATGAAATTATGGCACTTTTATTTCCTATGAAGGCATGCTAACATTTGAGGATAGATTGCTTTAAAAAAATTCTCATCAATACTAGAAATTGACAAGCATATCAAAAGAGTTATTGATCTCTATAGCATACAAGCCCAGATACATTTGTAGTAAAGCAAGCACCAACTGAGACTGATTACATTCGCTAGTTGATATTACTTAGGAAGAGCTTTGCCCACCAATGGGGCTTCAAGTGCACCTATCTGGAAGCATTGCAATTCTGACATTTACTCTTGCTCTTTGTATGTATGTATGTATTGAAACAGAGTTTCATTCTTTCACCCAGGCTGGAGTGAAGTGCTGCGATATTGGCTCACTGCAAACTCTGTCCCCTGGGTTCAAGAGATTCTCCTGCCTCAGCCTTCTGAGTAGCTGGAATTACAGGTGTGTGACACAACACCCGGCTAATTTTTGTATTTTTAGTAGAGATGGGGTTTCACCATGTTGGCCAGGCTGGTCTCAAACTCCTGACCTCAGGTGATCCACCCTCCTCAGCCTCGCAAAGTGCTGGGATTGATTACAAGCATGAGCCATTGTGTCTGGCCACTCCTGCTCTTTCTAATCAAAGTAAGGTCAAAAACAAAATTTCATTTTAGCCAGAATATTCTGTTTAGTGCTTATGTTAACTGATCACTTTGTATTCAATAAAATATTTTAAATGCAAATTTATCTTAGAGATAATTCACTTTCTAAGAATTATGAGACACTCATTAATTTAAACTTATCAACTAAAAAGAAGTGATGGCAATTTGGAGGACAGGGTTACAATAAAATATCTCTAGATAGCTGAGACACTTGATCAAATCACCAGGAGAAGTTTGGGGGTGAGAAAACTTGAAGATCATCTCATCCAACATTTTGACTTTAAAAAGAGGGAAATCAAAGGAAGAGAGAAGACACTCAGCTGCTTAGTAGCAAAGGCAAATGAGTAGTGTCCAGATCTATTCATTTTACTAAAAAGGTAGTGTGCTCAGATGCACTCCCTTTACTTTCCACCTTCGAAAAGGCAATTCAGTAATGAAATAAACAATTTTACATTTAGCTAACAAATCCATTAATAGAGGTAACTTTGAAATGTACAATTCTTCCTTCAAATACATATACACACACACACACACACACACACACACAGTGTCCCAGAGACACTACCAAGTTTGATGTGGTTTTAGGTGTGGAAATATGAAGAGCCATGGAATATAAAATGATAAAGTCTCTTTTTGTGTTTTTAATTATTTTTTAAAAGCCTATGAACAAACAACAACAAAACAAAATGATATTGAACCCAAGCATGAAAGCTCTTCTTTGCCTAAGTTGAGTCTTTAATAATAGTAGAAGTTTACTAAGTAAAGGAGGGTTGCTAATAATGAAGCAGCACATGTAATGACATTAAAACAAGAGTGCTCATTACATATTCCAGGAATTAAACAACTTTTCATCAAGTGTTTATGAGAGAAGAATTTTGAGGCCAGAAAACATACAAGGCTCAGCTCTTTCCAAGTAGTTGGAGCTTGTTGTGTATCTTCATGGTAAACCATGAAGAATTAATACGATCAGAATCTCCTTTGAGAAAGATTATTTTGGTATCAGTACTGAGGGTATAAAGAAGAAACTGATACTGATGCACAAAGATCTATTGAAAATATTTGTGATTACCCAGGAGGGGAAGAATACCTGGATAATTAATCAATTTGGTTTAAAAAGACGAAAGAAAAAAAGCTATCTACTGGGATTTAGGATTGGAATAGAGAATGAGGAATATGCTCATCAAATATCAATTCAGTCTGAAACCCCCAGAGGCAAATGTGAAACTACTCCAAAGCAACGGAATTTAAATGTAGGCTCTACAAGAGTTTCTCAGATAAAGCCCTGTGAAAATGAGCCCACAGCCCAAAATTACAAAAGATACAAGGAAATACTCTTTTAGGAGAGAGAGCAAGTACAGAACTTCAGGTTTAGACATAACCTGGTTGACCTGTAGAATAATCTGATAGAGACCACAAAATGTCTCTTTAATAACTAAAAATGTAAAATAAGAAAGCAAGCTAAAAGAAAGAAATGAGATATCATTTTTCTAATGACAGTTTTTTATAAAAACTAAACAGAACTTGATGATTTAAAAAATATAGCTACTGTATGGGGAACATCAATAAATGAGCTAACACCAAAAACAAAGACAACTAACTATAGAGAGAGTTTAAAAAGCAAATTACTATGAAGAAAACACAATGTATTGACAGCAGAATCCTCAACAACAAAATAGAAGCTTTTCTAAAATGGAATAATATTGTCAGTATCCTGAGAGGAAATAACCATCAACCTTGAATTGCATAGTCCAAAAACTAATTGGAAGAAAAAGTAAAATAAAGATATTTCCAGACAGACAAAGGTGAAGAGAATTTACCACTCACAAAACATTGCTGAAATTAATCTAAAGAATATACTTCAAGAAGAATAATATTGAACCAGAAGGAAGCAGTAGGATACAAGAAACAATGGTGAGAAAATAAATTGGTAAATACTGTGTATAAAGCTAAATAATCATTAATTGCATTAATAACAATGACTCATTTGGACTTTGGGAGACCAAGGCAGGCGGATCACAAGGTCAAGAGATCTAGACCATCCTGGTCAACATGGTGAAACCCCGTCTCTACTAAAAATACAAAAAAGTAGCTGGGCATGGTGGCGCGTGCCTGTACTCCCAGCTACTCAGGAGGCTGAGGCAGGAGAATTGCCTGAACCCAGGAGGCGGAGGTTGCGGTGAGCCGAGATCGCGCCATTGCATTCCAGCCTGGGTAACAAGAGAGAAACTCCGTCTCAAAAAAAAAAAAAAGACTCATTTGGAAGTTGTAACTGTAAGTACAAGATAAAACACAAACACTTGGCAGCGATTAGTATGTAAACTGGGGTGGGGGGGGACAATCTGAATTAATGTGCTCTGCAGTGTTTCCATATTTCAGAAAGTAAATATCATTTAATGTGAGACTGTTAATTGTGCACATTAAATATTTATTTGTGCTTCTTATAAAAACACAAACAGAATGTAGTAGAGGGAAAAATGAAAGATAAATAAAATTTGCCCAATCTTAGAGGAAGCAAGAAAGACGAAATAAAAACAAGTAGAAAAAAAAGAAACAGACAGAAAACAGGACAAATACAAAACAGAAAATAAGATGAAAGAAATAAATCCAAACAGATCCCTGATCACAATAGATACACATAGCCTAGAAGAAAGAGAAGGACAAATTTAGTTAAGAAACAAAATCCAGCTATTTGTTATTTGGAAGAGATATATGCAGAAAAACGGGGAGCAGAACCGTGGCACGGGGACTCAGTTTGGAAGTAAGTGGATGAAAAACACACACACCAAAAAAATCGAAAGGTGGAGTGGTTATATGAATATGAAACAAAGTATACATCAACGAAAAAGTATTATTCCCTAATTATTACAAAATGACAAAAGGAAAATTTTACCAGGGAGATACAGTGTTTGGAATTTATAGGCATGAGTAAGTTGGAATTTATTTATTCCAAAAGGCTTATTGGAATTTACATTTTTTTAACTTCCAAATGCATGAAGCAAAACTTGACAGC
The DNA here is from genome assembly GCF_049354715.1 of Callithrix jacchus. Taxonomy (NCBI): domain Eukaryota; kingdom Metazoa; phylum Chordata; class Mammalia; order Primates; family Cebidae; genus Callithrix; species Callithrix jacchus. The sequence goes on along the minus strand of NC_133518.1, from coordinate 17,555,627 downwards.
ATTACAAGAAATTGGACAAATTCACAATTATAATGGCAAAATTCAACCTGCCTCCCTCAATAAAGTCCCAAAATTAGTAGAAATGCATAAAATTTGAACAGCATAATTAACAAGTTTGATCAAACATATTTAGAAGTCTCTATAGAAAAACTAAATAGTTTCCAGGCCAGGCACAGTAGTTCATGCCTATAATCACAGCACTTTGGGAGGCCAAGGTGGGTAAATCACTTGAGACCAGGAGTCTGACACCAGCCTGGCCAACATGGTGAAACCTCATCTCTATTAACACTACAAAAAACAAAAAATTAACCAGGTGCACACCTGTAATCCCAGTTACTCAGGAGGCTGAGGCAGGAAAATTACTTGAACCTGGGAAGCAGAGGTTGTAGTGGGCCGAGATCCCATCACTGCACTCCAGCCTGGGCAACAGAGCTAGAGACTCTATCTCAGAAAATAAAAATAATAATAGGCCAGGCATGGTGACTCACGCCTGTAATCCCAGCACTTTGGGAGGCCAAGGTGGGCAAATCACAAGGTCAGGAGATCAAGACCATCCTGGCTAAAAGGTGAAACCCCGTCTCTACTAAAAATACAAAAAATTAGCCAGGCTTGGTGGCAGGTGCCTGTAGTCCCAGCTACTCGGGAGGCTGAGGCAGGAGAACTGCTTGAATCTGGGAGGCAGAGGTTGCAGTGAGCCGAGACTACGCCACTGCCCTCCAGCCTGGGTGACAGAGCAAGACTCTGTTTCAAAAAATAATAATAATAATAATTTTAAAACTATTTTTTTCCAGTTTATGTGAGGCATTTATAAAAATTTGCTCTATTTAACCACAAAGAAAGCACAGTATAATAAAAATTAATAACAAAACTACAACACAACTCATATGTTTAGAAATTTTAAAGAATATTAAATAATATACGGGCCAAAAGAGAAATCATAACAGAAATTATAAAATATTTTAAACTAAATAATATTGATAACATTATATATCAAAACTTGGGAAAAGCAGCTAAACCAATATTAGAGAAAATGTATAACCTTAAATGCTAATACTATGAGTGGAGCAGAGTAAAAACCAATGAATGACTCCAATTCAAAAGTTTAGAAAAACATCAACAAAATGACAAAAAAAACCTTTTTAAAAAGAAAAGTAAAATACCTTTTAAACTAATAAAACAGACAAAATTTTGGCATCTAAATTTTTTAAAGGAGTCATAAATGAAAACAGTAATTTAAAGGGGAGAATACAGATACACAGGAGATTTTTAAATGCTTGAGAGAATGCTATGAACAAATTTAAGTCAATAAATTTGAAAGCCTAGACAAAAGAATAATTTCCCAGAAAACTAAAACTGAAATTGATGCACAAATAAAGAGCAAATCTGAATATAATCATTTAAAAAGTTGAATATGTAACTTCTGAAATACATTAACCTCTTAAGTATTAAAGAGGGTTTTTAAAAATATATATATACTTTAAGTTCTGGGGTATAAATAGGGTTTTTTAACAGATCTTCAAGTAACCAGTAATCCCATTTTACAGAAACTATTCCAGAGAATACATAGAGAAAGGGACAAGTCAAATCAATCTAAATAAAAGTATAACAGGTTTTGTGTGTGTGTGAAACCTGACAAGCTGACTGTAAATTTTGTATGGAAGAACAAATGACTAAGACAACCTTGAGGAAAGGAAAGAGATTTGGCTTACAGATATCAAGATATCCTTAAAAAGATGTAGCAATTTTTAAAAAGTGTTTGTGGCATCAGGATGAAGAAATTGACCAAATGATCAGAACAGGGACCCAAGGAGCAACCCTGCAATTCATGGGAACTTGGTATATGATGGGGATGGCATTATAAATCGGTGGGGGAAAAGATTAATTGTTCAATAAATAGAGCCAGAACACTTGGTTAGTCATACAAAAAAGGATAAAACTGGATCCTTACCTAGTATGCAAATAAAAAACAAATTTCAAATAAATACCTGAATATTAAAGCAAAACAAATTTTTAACAAAGAAAATATCTTTATAACATCAGTCAAAAACAATTTCCAAAACATGATGCAACTACGCATAAAAGCACAAATATATAAAGTATAAAATGGGGTATTCATAGGTTTGACTACTTCAAAATTAGAAATTCCTGTTAAGCAAAGTTCACCCTTAACAAAGTGAAGGACAAACCACAGACTGAGACATGACCTTACAATGCATGTAAGAAACAAAGCATTAGTGTCCCATAAAATTAAAGAAAGTCTGTAAAGAATGTGATACACAATCCACAGAAATGAAACCTGAATTTCCAATAAATATAAAAATACAACTTTATTAGTGAAGAGAGAAAGTCTAAATGAGACTTTGCATGCTCTTTATAGAGTGTCAAAAATTAATAACTCTAATGATATTAATCATTGTATGAGAGGATGGGATGAAGGGAGATCTAGGGAAAAAAGAAATTTAATCACTGCTATTAGGAGTATAATAGGTACAATCAACACAAGCTGTTGTTAGCTGGCAAAGTTGAAGATGCACATAACCATGACCCAGCAACTTCAATTCTAGGTATCGACCTTGAAAAATTCTCACACAGGTGCACAAGGAAATCCAAACAAGATGCTAGATACAGCCCTGTTTGTGATAACAGCAAAGCAAAAACAACTCAACTATTTTCTAAGTAGAGGAACAGATTAATAAACTGTGGTGTATTCATAGAATAGAATATTATACAACAGTTAAAATGAATAAATCTGTTGAACCTTTATCGTCATGGATTAATCTCAAATATAAGATGTTGAGAAAAAAAAAAGCAAATTGAAGAATGATATGTACAGTATAGTAGCACTTATGTACATTTTAAAACATACCAAAAGAGAATCTGTAGTTCATGATGGAACATATACAGTAAAAGTACAAAAACACATGTGGAAATACTTTACACCAACTTTAGGATACAGGATAAGAGTAAGAGAAAGGAGGGGTGGGCCTTTACGTTAATGTTTTCTTTCTTTTGCCAAAAAGAGGTTTTTAGTAGATATGCAAAATGTTAACATCTGAGTAAGTAGGTTTTTTTCTGTTCTTTTTCATATATTTAAAACATTTCATAATACAAAAAAAAATTTTTTTGTAGTGACAGGGTATCATTATGTTGCCCAAGATAGTCTATAATTCCTGGGCTCAAGCAATCCTCTCTCCTCAACCTCCAGAGTAGCCAGGATTATAGGGACTAACCCCAGTTAACTTTTTAATGTTTTGTAGAAATAGGTCTCCTTATGTTGCCCAAACCAGTCTTCAATTCCTGGGCGCAAGCAATCCTCCCATTTTAGCTTCTCAAAGTGCTGGGATTTCAGGTATGAGTCAACATGCCCAGTCTGACACATTTCATAATTGACAATGAAATGAATTGTTGAGTATATAACATAAATAAAAGAGAACAGATCTCGCCGTTTAGAAATTCTGAAGTCAAGTCTGAAGTCACCCCAGAGACAATCGCTGACCAAAGCAGATCCGCCCAGGGCAAACATCCTAACCAAAAGGCTTGGAGTTTCCTCCAGGTTTCGTGATCAGGGACTACAGGTGATACTAGAAAAGGCTGTTGGTTGGTGATTTCCAGACCACGACTTTTAAATATCAGTAATCAAAATAAATACATTTTATACACATACAGACACACACTAACATTATTTCACAAAAGAAAAAGCACTATAAGACAGAAAAATAAGAATAACAATCTCACAATAAGCAAAAGTATTTTAAATGAAATCAATTTTTCTCATTTTGTATCAGACCAATGAAAACTTCCTAACAGACTAGGAGGAAACCATATCACAATGTTTGGGACCGCTTCCTTCAGAAACATAGTCAGCATTGTTACCAACCAGAGCCATAATTACTAACAAAACTAGCTTCATGATAAGATATTTGTACCAACCTCAAGTGGGTTGTAGAAATTACATGATAAATTTTCATTTTCTTCATCAATCCTTCTAGTTTCATGTTTCAATCAGAAACATGGGCTCTCCAAGACTAAATGTACAAAATGCTATGAATCACATCACATTCATCTATTGTCAATTATAAAAGTTGTTTCTTTTCCTGGTTCAAGAAGTAATATAATTCTATTTTTGCTCTATTTTGCCTTGTATGCTTAAATCAATAAAACATGCACAGAGTATATTTTATTAAAGAAAACACTTATCTGGGACTAGAATTCTTAAAGATAAATGCTTTCTCATCTTCCCAAGTTGGGTACATTAATATTGTCTTCAATTCTGCTAGGCACAAACACACATTCAGTTTCCTGGGGTCAGTGGCGTGACCCTGCCGACTTTGAAGAAGAGTTTTAAAGGAAGAGAAAATGCATAGTGTTGAAAATAGATATGAGGCTACTTAGATTTTATAGCAAGCAGGAGGGAAAGTTGGGGGATTGGTAAGAAAGAATTAGCTCTTTATGAAAAGCAAAATATGACCTGTTAATCAACTCAGTGATAGAGCAGTCAAGTCCATTATATGAGAGCATAACTTGTTGAATAAATGGATCACTTTTCCTTTCATTCCTATGCCCATTCCAAAGCCATTATTACTGGTTTGGCCAACCTCAAAACTTGACATCCACAAAAGATTATTCTGGAATTTTTATCCTGAATTATATATAACAATCTCTGCCTTCAATGTATAATATTTTCAACCTAAGTAGGAAATACAAAATAACTACTTGTGATAAGCACAGAGTCACAAAATAATGTTAAAGATCAAGTTAAATAGTTATTTAACATACATGTATTTAATACTGTTATTATATAACCCTACCTATAATGCTGTTATTAAAGAAATAGTAATAAATGGAGTAACCAATAAAATTAACTCATATTAGGCCAGGCATGGTGTCTCACACCTCTAATCCCAGCACTTTGGGAGGCCAAGGCTGGCAAATCACTTGAGGTCAGGAGTTTAAGACCAGCCTGGCCAACATGGCGAAATCCCCATCTCTACTAAAAATACCAAAATTAGCCAGGTGTGGTGGTGGATGCCTGTCGTCCCAGCTACTCTGTAGGCTGAGGCAGGAGGATTGCTTGAATTTGGGAAGCAGAGATTGCAATGGGCCGAGATCATGCCACAGCACTCCACCCTCTGTGACAGAGAGAGACTCTGTCTCAAAAAAAAAAAAAACAAAACTCATATTTAGAAACATAATCATACCTACCTGTCTTTTCTTATTTAAATAGAATAAAAAGCTATAGTCAGAGCAATGTATAATCTTGCTGTTCAAGCACTGAAACTTTAGCTAACATGTTTTTTAGTCACTTTATTCTATCATTTTTCATAAGCCTCCAGCCATATCATGCAACTCCATTCATTCATTCAAAAAGATATTTGAACATTTGCTGGGTACCAAGCACTGGGGCTCAAGAACAGAGCTCATGGTTAAGTTACAAATATGGTTTATTTGATCAAGTAGCATGCCTCATAAAACTTGATTCTAAATACCTGTGCAACACTGTCATTTTATTTTCTTTATCTTCAAAATGAGTAATTGAAGTTTTAATATCTTGCAAAACCTGAATAGTGCTTCTCCCTTCTCAGACAGCTCCAGGAGTTCCCATCAGTAATGAAACCACATTGCTGCCTCCTTTACTTTGCAGTTCCCTTAGAATCTAATGAGGAACACCACACTCTGCTTTGAACACTGTCTTACATACATACAGACACACACACACATATACATATATATGTATATATGTATGTATAGTGGGTAACTCAAGTTCCTCAGATGGGAAATGATTTAAGCTGTAGTAACATCTGACTCTGCATATAATGCTGTGTGAAACAGAAACAGCCCTGATGCTTTATGAATAGGGAAATGGGAGAGTCTATTGAAGAAGGCTTGACAGCAAGAATGAAAGAATGAAGACTCAACTTAAGCTGCTGAAAGCCTAACAAGATGAAGACAGGCAAGAGAGTCTCCTTAAACTTGATGAAATAAGGCCTGAAGGGAAGGAACCATAGAGAGATTGACGAGTACACACGTTGAAACAAAAGATGAATGTGTTCAACCTGACAGTAACGTGGTTAAATTAATCAAAGTACCAATAACCTTAACTGGTAGGAAAGAATACAGATTTACGCAGCAATCATCTTTGATGGTTGGTGTGAAATTTGAGCTAGATCAAAGAGGTAGAGCTTTTGAGGGAGAATAATTGTTATGATTATACAGCATTCTTATAACATGTAAACGTGACACTGACTTTCACTGTCTTCTCTGCTTGCCTTGTGTTTTACTTCCTCCACCTTAATATTTTAAAACGGGACAGTGTCAGTTTTTATTACCCAAAGGAAGCATTTAATTTTAAGTGACTTTGCTCTTGTGATATTCAGTGATAAATATTTGAGACGGAATATTTTCACAGAGTAAGCTTATTGGTAAAACTAACAAGTTGACAGTTTACACTGCCCAGTTCTTCCTCTCTAGCTCCCAAGGGCGTAAGGCAGCCCAAATACCAAGCCCACTCTTTGCCTTAGTCTTGATCCAAGCTGCTCTGCTTTGCAAAACTGCTACCCAGGAAGTCAGATGCCACAAGTTCTAACTGTTGAAATATAATTAAAGGAAGAAAAAGATTAAAATATTATCAAACTATTCTCAAGGTATAAACATTGAAATAAATTAGCTATTAGGTAACTAAAATGGCCAACTAATCAAACACCCTATTGAATACACTCATCACCCAATTTTATTATACACCACTAAGACCTTCCTGCTTTCACCTCTCTGCATTAGCTAGTCAAGGGCACAATCTTTTAAAGCACTTATTCTTCAAGGGAAGGTAGAGGAAGGTAGATGGACCCCAGAGCATCTGTATTTTGTAGAAGCTCCCCCTGTGGTGATTCTGATTCATCTTACTACTCCAAACTTCCAACTGAGAATCACGGCCTTCATGAAAAGAAAGCTTTTAGTTGTCTACTAAACTGTTCCAGCCATGGTGCCATTCACCTTCATCTTTATCATTAAAAATCAATAATGATAATCCAAGCATTGGAAGAGTCAACAAATGACACTAGGGAGGATGGAGAGGAGAATCCTGTTTGAAACTCACATCTAGCTTAAATCTTCCCTGTTGTAGGCTAGATCCTTTTCTCTTTCTATGAGATGGATTTGGAAGACATTTGGTCACCATGCTTCTCTTAATAGTCCTTCATACAGTTCAGGACAGTTATTAAGTCACCTCTAAAGCTTCTCAATACCGGTAATCCTGATTCCATTCATCTTTTTTCATCAGTGCTATTTTCCAACCCGTTAATCATTTTCATTGCTCTCCCCTGGACCCTATCCAAGTTCTCCACGTATCTTTAAGCTTCTGTGAATTATGTGACCGGTTTACAGCTTTGATAAGACTAGGTGGTAGAAAAGGTAGAAACTCATCACAACAGACTATAATTTTATATGGGGGAGGACAAGGATGGAGTGACAGACGGTTCAATTGTACAGAAAGTTTCATCAAAAATATGATATTCATTTAAGTTTTTATTCTTTGGTAATTATTTCTAAACATACCATATTATAATATTCTGAGCTACAGTTAGAGTCTGTATTTTACACAGCTGTCTTTTTAGTGCCAACCTGTGTCTGGTCTGATTCTTTTACATAATAGAAGAGACTATATTTTTTGAAAGAATGGTTGTTTCTTAGTAGAAACAACTTTTAACTGCAAAGAAGTACTATTCATAACACCTGTAAGAAATGGAGAGAGCAGTGTATTTCCATACTCCAATACTCATCCTTTCCATGGCTTTTCCAAATGGTGCTAAATGGCCCAAACCTGAATATACTGATAATTCGGTCTCACCACCAAAACTATGAACCAGTCACTCACAAAACCTCTTCAGTTTCAAAGCCATTAGTCAGGTTGTGCTTATGGAAGGCAGTATGGCACAGTGATGGTAATTGATGGCTGGCCACTTACAAGCTGAGAACTTTCAGCAAGTTGGAGCTCCTTTCCCCTTCTTTTAGAAGAGATAATAATAGATCTGTGTCATAAGAACAATGCAAGGATCTCGTGAGCTATACATGTAAAGTCTTCAAAACAGTGCCTGACACATAGTAAGCATAATGACCCTACCAGAGTAAAGGTCAACTCCAACTAGAAGCTATGAATATGGAGAACAAATGGGGACATGCAAAGCTTTTCTCTTGGATCTGCATTTAGGATGTGGGAGTCACCTGAAACAAGAAAAAACCCTGTTGTTATGGCAAGAGCAGGAAGCAAAGAAAATTCTGCAGTGGCCAGTGGTAGAATTTCTTACCATTGAAAACATGTTAGGGATGTGCAGAGTCCATCAGGAGTTCACTGGAATTCAGTGGATAACCAGTTGCCTCTATCAGCCTTAAAGATTCCCTTGAGGAGACACAATACACTTGCCTTTGGAAATATATTCCCATGTTAGAACCAAATGTGCATATGGAAATTATTATTATCCCTTGCCTGAGAGCTTTCTTTTTAAAACCTTTGTGGTGTTTGTAACCTAAAAGAGAGGTTTCCTCAAATTTTCTAAAACTGCTTCATTTTTTAAAGAATCACCATTATCCATACCTCATTTGAGATCAAGTGAATCATCAAACTAATGTGTTTTTTCAGGAAGTTAATTCTGTGACTTCCTTAAAGAGAGGGTTGCTCTTCCCAGGGTTATCGGCAAGCCGCTGCTCTGGCTCCTTGTGCCAGTTGTTCTTCCTGGCTGGCCATTTCCCCTCTGGCTGGAGATAACCCTGCAATGACTTCGCATTCTTTTGTTCAGTATCTGATTCCATCTCCATCATAAAGCCTTCCTCAGAGCATGGCTGGATCTAAGCATTTCCACGTCTTGGTTCATTCCCAAGATCCCAAGTTGACTTCTGCTTGAACTACAGTGGAAAATCCAAATCATGTGAAAAAAAAAAAAAGGCTCTTTCTTGATTCTATTTTCTAAACATATGATAATGAAAAATAAATGTTTACAGGTAACTGCAAATACAGAAAAAATTTTTGGGGGGCCCCCACAAAATAGATTATATTCAATAAACACAGCCAAGCATGCATAAACTTTAAGAAATCTTTTGGCCTTCTATCCATGCAAACTATTATCTTATTTCTTTCCTCTTCACTGCTACTATTCCTTCTGAAAAAGAGTTTATAAATTCATCACATGATAAATGAGCAGACTCTTTAGTTCCTTAATCCCAGCAGTCTGATTTAGTAATTTCTTTAATGGCAATATTATTCTCCCCATGCCACAGTTCATATTTGACTTCCCCTGACTCCTTACTTCCCAGTTACTATCAGCAACCAAGTCCTGCCGATTCTAACCTTACTATGTTGTTCTTTCTATTCCTATTGCTACAAGCTACTTCAGGTCCTAATCATTTACTCCCAGTGTTTCTTTTGCAATAGCCCACTATCTCTAATTCTTCAGTTTGTGCTGTTTTTTTTTTGTTTTGTTTTGTTTTTGAGACAGAGTCTTACTCTGTCACCCAGGCTGGAGTGCAGTGGCATGATCTCAGCTCACTGCAACCTCCGCCCCCTGGGTTCAAGCAATTCTCTTTCCGCAGCCTCCCAAGGAGCTGGGATTACAGGCACCCACCACCATGACCAGCTTTTTTTCTTTTTGTATTTTTAGTAGAGATGGGGTTTCACCATGTTGGCCAGGCTGGTCTCAAACTCCTGACCTCAGCCTCCCAAAGTGCTGGGTTTACAGGCATAAGCCACCGCCCCCGGCCTGTTTTTCTCTCTCATAATTCATCCTCCATATCTTTGCCAAAACAAACATCCTAAAGCATAATTCTGATTATATCTCCTCACATTTCAGACATTCCAATGGCTTCCCATTATGTCTAAATAAAGTTCAACTCATATAAGGTCAATATGTTTGTTTACTGAATCAGTTAAAAAAAATTCCATATGTAGGCTTTAGCTATTTGCTGAATAAAGTCCAAAAGAAGAGTTTTGTTTTGTTTTGTTTTGTTTGTTTTGCTTCTTATGCCAATATATGTCATAAATCCTGTTTGTGGCTTCAGAAATGTATGGATCACATTGGTAAATCAGCTGAAAAAACAAAAGTTACTATTTTACACCTTCTCCTCTCTAGATTCTTAAAAACTCCTTTAGACTTCAACTAAATATGTCCTTTGTTTCTGTTCTCTTCATTGATTTTCTCCATGAATATTTAATCCAAGGAGCTTTGAAGTCCACAATAACAAAATACATAATTTGTGCCAATGTTCACAATTATTTCTTCTATGTCAGTTGAGTGTAATTTGAAATATTATATCTTAAATTAATAGAAAAGACAGTAAAAACATATTTACCTGTGTGAGAAATGTCTATTGAAAATAAAACTTTTTTTTTTTTGAGATGGAGTCTAGCTCTGCCACCTTGGCTGGAGTGCAGTGGCATGATCTCAGCTCACTGCAACCTCCACCTCCCAGGTTCAAGCGATTCTCCTGCCTCAGCCTTCCAAGTAGCTGGGATTACAGGCACCTGCCACCACACCCAGCTAATTATTTTATTTTTAGTAGAGACGGGGTTTCACTGTATTGGCCAGGCTGGTCTCGAACTCCTGACCTCGTGATCTGCCCACCTCAGCCTCAAAGTGCTGGGATTATAGGTGTAAGCCATCGTGCCCAGCCATAAAACTTATTTTTAAATCCCATGAAGATAATGTACCAAAATGGCATTGTAAGTACACACCAAAATTGTTTCCTGTTCAAAAATGAGAAATAATGAATAATGATTTTTAAATTATATGAAAGTGAAACTCTGTCCAAAAACAAGAAAGTTTTCATGGACCATAAAAGAAAAGAAAATCTACAATAATAAAGGATGTTTGGGTTATGGCCAAAGATGAACAGTAAGTTTTGGGTTTCAGTGTTTGTTATAGAAAAGGCCTCAACCTGCCCCACATGTGACCCAAGTATGCTGCATAAAGCCAGAGTTAAAACTTCACTGCCAGACTCCAAACAGAAGGCAAAATAGTTCTATCCACACTATCACAAGACCTGGTGGAATTGAGGCAACTGTTGAATTACCATACAGGGAAGAATGCATTCAAGAAAATTCCCATGTAAGATAAGCTCTTAAAAAACAAAGTAACACAAGAAAATCACCACTGTAAAGGTAATTGATAAGCCCAACAGAAGGGAAAACATATATAAAGAAATAGAAATAACTAAGCAATCTGAAAAGGACTTTAAATAATGATGTTTAAAATTCTCAAAGAGGAAAAGGAGGATTAGCATCAATGAAACAAAAGTAGGACTCTAAAAAGAACAATACTTATGAAAAAGAACCAACTGGAAATTTTAAAATGGAAAAGTATGAAATAAAAATTTCAAAATATGGGCTAAAGAATAAACTGCACGGAGCTGAAGGGAATATTAGTTAATTTATGAAGAAACAATAAATCTCACAGAATGCAAAGAAATAAAGAGATTTAAATAAATAAGTTAGGAGATATGAAACTATATACATATCCATATGTTTAGATATATATGTATATACACCAAAAGGAGAGGACAGAAAAGATACAATATTTGAACAGATTATGGCTAAGTTTTCCAGAATTAATAAAAGACATGAGCACTAGAAAGAATCACAAGAAGTATCAAAAAAGAAAAAGCCAAACTTAGAGATGTTACAGTAAAACTTAAAAGGTCAAGAATAAAGAGAAAAATCTTAAAGACTTGCAGAGAGAAAAGACAGATTACTCACAAAAGGGAATAGTCAGAGTGACAGAGCTGTTCTCCTCAACAACCAGAGCTGCTAAAGAACAATGGACAAATATTTTCAAAGTTCCAAGGCAAAATAACTAAACCAGTATTCTGTATATAGTTGTCAAACCATCATTCAAGAGAGCAGAAAGCAAGAAGATACTTCCAGACTTTTAATACCTAAAAAAGCTAACTACTCAGAAGCTTTCTTGAAAAGAAGTACTAAACAATTTACTTCAATCGGGGTGGTGGGGCGGGGGGAGGAGAAACGAAAGAATGGGATGCAAGGAACAACAGTGAGCAAATAAGTCAACAAAACATGCTGATATAGCTAAAGCATTACATGCTTTAAAAGAAGCTAGAACATAATAATCAGGAAAATGGGAGTTGATGGCCAGAGCATGCAAGAGATGGAAGTGATGTTAAAATGTATTAAAGTCCTTGTCTTTCTAGGGAGGAGGTTAGCACTATTAACTACAGATGTTTTTAGGAAAATTAAAAATTATAATGTACATTAAGGGTAACCAATGGAGGAAAAGCAAGAATAAAATATAGAGCTTGGTAACATTTTCTGAGGTTCTCTTTCCCATCATCTTCCGGCCCTCATTATCTATCTCTTGAAGAGATAAAAACATTCTGTTACAACTACAGATCTTGCTTTCTAGTCACTTATGGAAACTGTGAAATTTCCCAGACAGCACTATATTCAGTCATATTTTATAGCTTTTAAATAATGTATAACAATTTAACAGTAGGATAGAGGAACAAGGTTTAAAATAACTGAATACAAATATTAGAAAAAGCCTATTTATTAGATCATAAAAGTCTATCAATGGATATTATTAGATAATAAATGAAAGTAAATAAAACTGGATGAAGCCCCACACAATAAAAGTCACTGATGGCATTGGGACAGGCATTCCATGAGAGCAGTGGATTAGGCAATCAAATAGGTACATACTCCTTTATCTTCTGTAAGTCTGGTGGCTTTTCTCTAGCCTTCTTTTTAAAAGTTTCAATCATTTAGTAATTATTCAGCTTTTGGATAAAGTATATAGATGAAACCTGTTTATGTCTAAAATGCAGACATAACCGTATTTTAAAAATTGATATACAGAGAAAAAACAAACTCAACATTAGAATTTTGAATATTGAAAAATAATAATGGTACTTGTTTCTGAGTGACATGTTTATAGGTGACATTTTCTTTTCTGAACCTTTTAATAGTTTATACAAAAAAAACATATGATTTTCTATTGCTTTATCAGGCAAAAGTAAATGTTTTAAAATTTTAACATTTTCCACATGAATCCATCTTATAAGGATTTAATTACTAAGCAATTACATAAATTTAAAGAAGCATTTCAAAATCCTAAGTAATTCTTCTAGTACAAAATTAGTTTTAATTGATTAGATATTTTAGGTTTAATTATTCACCTACAAGTGTAATATTAGATTATATTACATGTTGCTTATTTGAAAAAACAGGGCTGGGGGTGGGGGGGGCGCTAGGGGAGGGATAGCAGGGGTGGGGGAATTGGGGAGGGATAACATTAGGAGAAACACCTAACGTAGATGACAGCAGGGGTGGATGCAACAAAACACCATGGCATGTGTATACCTATGTAACAATCCTGCATGATCTCCACATGTACCCCAGAACTTAAAGTATAATTTTTAAAAACTTAACTTTAAAAAAACAGGGCTAAATCTGATTATATAAATTTAATCTCTTCCACCTACACATTGACACAATTGTTAAAATAATAGTCTCAATAGGAATGAGAAAAAGTATTAATAAATAAAAATTTTAAGAAAAATCAATTTATTCTTAATCTAAATAGAAATTAAGTTAAATTTGATCATTGTCTAGATTTTTATGGACTCAACACAGTTGTCCATAGAATCCAGGAATACAACTTACTTCTCTCTCTGTTAATACCTGCATTAAAGTACCCATACAATCAGCCCCCTCCAGATTTAATAAAAACTCTTCTTCAGAAATATTATTCTCAGATTTCAAACTATAACAGAGTAACCATGAGGTTTGCTTAGAACTTGAACATACATGCCTGGGTTAAGTACATTAACATATAGATTCCATTCTGCATGACTCTGTATAATGTAGTGAACACTAATAGACATCCCATTTCCTATATCGCATTTTTAGAAATTATATCCCTAGAGCTAAAGACTAGGAAACAGACATCAGGATTTTTTTTAAAAAAAGTGAAAAGCATGACTACTGAATTTTCTAATAAAATTATTGAAAGACAATTTACATTCAAGATATAATGATGTTCTACTTAATATTTTTATCTTCAGCAATTAAAAACAAACACGAAAATCAGAAAAACCTCTTATTGGAGGCCATGTTTTTAACCCAGCTCTGAAAGACTCATTTGAATATTGCAAATAAAAAATGTTTACATGCCATTTCTACAAATTCCTATTATTACATCTAGCTCAACAAGCAAGTCTACAACTAACAACAGAAAACATTCTTTCCTATGCCATTGACAAGATTTTTAATGACGGAGCTAGTCATTTACCAACTTCCTTTGCTTAAAATCTAATAAAGAATTCATTCTCTTTTGGCTCTCATTCATGTTAGCTAGAGTTTTTCTCATCCTCAAGCAGAGAATGAATTCAAGATTTTAATTAGAAACGCTGGCTTCCAGAACTATACTCAAGCTTTTATTTTTTTTAACTTATAATTATGTTTAAGGCTAAAACACTGTCCAGAAGTAGCTACACAACATGATTCCTGGGTCAGCCACTTACTGGTTCAAGGTCTGTATCAAATGATCACACTGGCCAAAATCCACAAAGAATCGCTGATAACAACAATGCCACGCAGCGCATTAGACTTTATTTAGCATCACCACATATGTCTCGTAATGTAATATTCACCAATTGTGGGAAAAGCAACATTATTTATGATCCTCATTGTAGTTACTGTTTTCTTGCAGGCCAGGATCCTTTTCCTACAGTGCTCTGATTTCCTTTTGAATATTCACCTACTTTTAACAGAAGATACACAAGACACTGAACTCAAAAGCCCATCTCTCTTACAAGCTGGCAGCATAGCCAAGTTAGACCACTCACTGGAGTCCTTTCTGTGAACTTGATACTTGCACAGAGAAATAAAGACACTAAAAATATTTAGAGGTTTTCATTTCAGTGGCAGAATCCAGATTCGATTCTTCCTGCTACAAGACCTATCCTCATCTCCAGCCCCTTGGAGATGCTTTGACTACTGTTCCATTTCCACGTCTGGTTTACCAGCCTTCCTTCAATTTTGTGTGCTCTTAAACCTATTCTAATAAATCTTCTTTTGCCTAAGTCAGCCAGAGCCAGTGTCTGTTGCTGCAACCAGAGACCCCTGAAACACACTTTTTACACATAAAATGCAGAAATGTTAAGTAATTTCCAAGGGTTGCTCAATGAGCCAGAAAGTGGTCATCTCATACTTTTAATTCACTGTTCTTTACACCCTGCCACAGATAAAGATGACAATACAACACTTTTTGAATATAAAGCTTGGTTTTCCAATGGCGAAAATGGCTTTAAAATTCAACATCATTATAGAAGTAATTTGTCCTCAGGAAAAAGTGAATAAGAAGTTAATTTTGGATAGTTATAAGTATGTTCATAGAACTTTTAGAAAAATGCCATCCATTTCCATCAGCAATATTTTCAGATTTTTATAAAGATGTAAACATATTAAACCATATACTTCATATATTAGGTTATCAATGCCTACTGTTGACTAACTTTCCCAAATACTTCTTTCCTGAAATCAAATGTCATATAAAATAAAGCAAAAAGCCACTATAAATTAAATGAATTGAGAACGCTAACAACAATAATGGCAACCATTATTTAAGTACTTACCACATGCCAGACGATTCACCGGCATGCATTATACTATATCAAATTCTCACAACAGCTTTGCAGAGTCAGTGCCAATATCCCATTTTAGAGAGAGCGAACTGGGACTTACAGATGTCAAGTAACCTGATGAAGTTCACGTAACCAAAAAAATGATTAAAGCTATTATCTAAAGCTCTTATTTTTTCTGTACATACCATATATCATCTCAGAAGCACTAAAGAGAGATGTCAGTATAGAGCTTTATCCCTCCAATTCCCAAAGGCTTAGACAAAGAAAAGGTTGGTGATATAGTAGGACTCTATGACAACTAGAACTGCATAAATCACAATTAATAGAAAAACTCAATTTATCTCTAGAATTTGGAAAATCACAGGACATATATGTCAAATAAAGATTCTGAATAAGACAATGACTGAAAAGACATTTACCCCCACTTAATACAATAATTTGAGCAGAAAAGCCTTGCGTTTTGAAAAAGTTTAGAAATCCTTTTTTTAGGTTTACAAAGAAAAAGGATCCTCATTTTTCTTTGTAAACCTAAAAGGATCCCCTAGACTTTTTGTCTTCCACCTGATATATTACACTTCAAGAAATTTAACTTACATGAATTAAAATTTTCTTCTTAATTGATGTACATCTCAAACTCAACATGCCACTCTTTACAAACACTATACAACCCAATAATGAAAGCAAAAAATCTGTGTACTTATTACTTTAAAGCCTTCAGCAGTTAAGAAGGAGACATACCAAAGCTTATTTTTTCCATCTGGCTCCAGAACTTTAGTTCATGGGCAAAGTATATGGTATTTGTATTGGCAAAGTAAGCTGTGATTTCAAAGCATCATCTAGTAGCACTGTAACATAGACCATGGTGCTAAATGAGGCATGCTAGTGAATATCGTTCTTATAATAGTATCAATTGTTTCAATATGTAAAACTGTTTAAAGCTATATGTTGAATCTCTACTCATGTCTGGCCATCCAAAAACTGAATCCCACAAGTTACTAATAGACTCGAACTAAAAACTATCTCTGAAAACAGATCAAAAGGCACATCTTGTTCAAGATGTCTCAGGGAAAAAGTTGACTGCTGCTCTCAAAAAAAAAAAAGAAAGAAAAGTGTGTGTGTGTGTGTGTGTGTGTGTGTGTGTGTGTGTGTGTGTGTGTGTTTAAATTGAATGGCTGCACAACCCAATGGAGAAGTTGCCCAGACTTGCCATTTGGTGGGGGTGGGAATGTGGGAGGTGGTTCAAACTTACTAGGCTATATGACTTCAGCTGGAGCGCTGTCTTAATGGGGATGCTAAAATCCAGCAACCAAGACCTGTACCAGTAAAGTGCTCAATGAAGGTGTTTTCTGACAGAATTCAGTCATATGTGAGTGTATCTATTTTTCCTACTCAATTATTTAATTTCTATAAGCCTCATTTTATAAAGCCTTTTCAATATCTTGAAAGTTTAGGTAATCGTTATTATGTGCACCTAACTATAATTCTGTTCCACTTTATTTTCATGTAACATTATTGAAAACAGCTCATAAACCAAATTCCACACTCAAAAACTCAAATTTCTTTCATACTTCATAATTTGTTTCCATATATCCAGCAAAATTTTCCCTCCCACCAAACAAGCTGGCTGCCTAAATGAGCCTTGTGGGATCCTATTAAAGGATAGCAATGGCAAGTGAATGACAAGACATAAGCTTATTGACTCTGCCTCTTCAGGGTGGGATGTGTTTTTTGCCTATCCAGAAATCAGAGGTTTCATGTTACAAATTTATATTGTTTAAAGAAATCCCCCCAAAATGATTCATGGCCCAAAAAATTGCTATAGCTATCGCACTCTCAAGTATATAAGATATATGCTATGCTTAGCATAAGCACAGCTGGCTGATTGCATCTGCATTTTTGTACCTGCAGCTAATTACCAGCCCAAAAAGGGGGCTATCACCTGCCACCACCAAAAGGTAGGGGTATAGAGAGCAATTGACACTTGACTTTTCCCTAATATGGTAGAGCTCCATCTATGTTGTTGCATGAATAGCAGAGATTGGAGACAGAAAACAAACATGTCCAAAATAAAAATGTCCAACATCCTCTATTTATAATCTCAATGTTTATATCAGATCTGGTAATAAATGCAAAGCCTACTCCTCATATACTATTATCAGTTAAGATTCCATTGTAGCCAAAGTATATTATACCCTGTAATTCTTAAAGTAGTACGGGTTTAAAGAAAATCAAAATCCTTTCTTAATCCTAGAGCAGGTTTTTTTTTTCCAGCATGTGATATTTTATGCCCTTACCAAAGGCATATGAAAGCATCATATAGTCTAATTCCAGTTTTCCCTGGGTTTATTTCAGCTTTATTGGTGTATAATTGGCAAATATAAACTACATATATTTAAGGTGCATAACTTGATGTCCTGATATATATATACATTGTGAAATGATTACCACAATC
The DNA here is from genome assembly GCF_049354715.1 of Callithrix jacchus. Classification (NCBI taxonomy): domain Eukaryota; kingdom Metazoa; phylum Chordata; class Mammalia; order Primates; family Cebidae; genus Callithrix; species Callithrix jacchus. Next base: position 17,537,536 of record NC_133518.1, on the reverse strand, counting down.
AAGCTAGTTAACATATACAATTACCTAACATAGTAATCTTGTGTGTGTATATGTGTCTATGTGTGCTCGCACACACACAGTGAGAACAGAACACTTAAGATCTACATTCTTAACAAAATTTCAAGTATGCAACATAGTATTGTTAACTGCGGTCACCAGGCTGTCCACTGGATCCCCAGGACTTAGCCATCTTGCACAACTGAAACTTTTCAGTTTTCCATGCTTTAAAATTTGGTCACCTTTTCCTAGAGGATAAGAAGCAGGAAAAGCACATGGCACCATTTGGAGGCCGCCACATGTAAGCCTATCTTTCCTCCTCATCAAAACTCTCTGAAAATAAAGACTCTTTTTCTGTCTTTATCATAAAGGTGGAACTGCAGGTCTTGAAAGGCTCTCGCTGCCTTCTTTCAGGCGTTCTTGCCTCACATCAGTCAGAGGAGAGAGTGCCCCCACAGGCCATCATTAACCTGCCAATTCTGCCTCCAAACAAGGAGGACAAGAGCTCACTAATTTGAAGATCAAAAAGCCACTTGTCCATTATATAATTGGAATGAAAGGCAAAATGTTGCCGTTCTGAAGAGCATAGTAATTACTAGCTGTTAATTGCTCTCTCGTGGTGGCTCACTTTTAATTAAAAAGAACAGCTCGTTGCAGGCCGATAAGCAATGGTGGAGACCACTGGTTTAATCAACAAAGCAGAAAAATTTGTTTCTGCTGCAGCCAACAACAGCTTGAGAAATCTTCAGATGTCCAATTGAGATTAAAAACTGTCTATTTAGTGCAGTCAGATTTTATTTTAACCAAGGAAATGACTATTTGAAGTCTTCCAATGTGAGTGTCCCCGCCACATCCCCGCTGGTGCCGTGGGGACTAATCATGGGCTGGGGTTGTGATCACTCAAGTAAAGAAATTTAGCGACTTTCCTCTTGACTTCATCATTCTTGGGTAATTGGCCTGTCTGAGGTGAGTACTCTTTTTTTCTTTTTTTTTTTTTTTTTAAGAAAGCGCTTTAAAGTATGGAAGGCCCACAGACTGTGCATTTAATTACTGTTCATATTTCATGCAGTCAAACTGAATTTCATTTTAAAAGAAAATGATCTACCTATCTTTAAAAAGCCTTATATGCTCTGCTTTGTTGTTTTTTTTTCTCCCAGGGGCTCTAAATATTTACATGCCAATATTTAGAGCACCAAAATTAATTCTGCAAGATGCTTCTCTGTCTTTTCCTCTTTCATCTAACAGCCACAGAATGCAGCTATCCTTACCCTGGGGTGAGGAGGTAGTCCCTGGAAGAGTAAGACCACATTTAGTTAAGAAGGCTCCCTAGGTTAAGTAGGGTTACCTGGTCCCAGTTTGGCTCATCCCTCTGACTTTGAACAGTGTGTGTATCTGCCTCTCATGCTTCTTTTCTTCTCCCTCTTTTTCTAAGTCATGATGGTTAGTCATTTGTTTTTAAAAGTCACATGTACTTCTGTTTAACTTAATCTCAGGCTGTATTTCAGTCTCATCCTTCATCAAGGAGAAAACTTCTCTCTTCACTAATCATAAGAAACACATATCCCTGAGTTGTCTGGATAATATTAAAAATGTGTCTCAATCACAATATCAGTGATATAGACCGTTGGTCAATATGTACCCTACACATTGGGTGTTAGTACCGGTCTTCCTGTACAAAATGGTTTATCACGTTGGCTCCAATGGTGTCTCTGAAAAGATCTGTCCCCTTGCCAGCCACTAAAGCAAACTTCTCTTTCTCCTCAGACAAGTCTTCAAGATACAGCCTACAAACACGTGTAGGTAAATGGGTAATTTAATTTGGGTAATGAAAAATTAACCAATTGTTAGCTTAATTTGCTAGTCCTTTTCTTTGAAAACACTGTTGACGTCAGGCTGATACAGGCTGGTACCTCCTTCATCCCTTCATTCCTCCATGCCAACGTACTTAAAGGCATACAGCCCTTCCTCTGACTAGGGAATTTATCAATTGAGTCTTGAACTAACTTTTCTGAATGTAGGTGTCTACTTTCAGAAAGAAGAGGAAGGGAAGAAAAAGAGGGGTTTTATAGGGTTTTCTTTTTCTCCTGGTTTCATTTGTATTCAAGAATAAAAGGTCTACCATTGTGAAAAGAATGAAGACCAATTTCGGTTTAAATCCCAACTTGCCATTTCTTAATAAGTAACCATGAGATAATTGTTTAGCCTCTTAAATCTCAGTTCAATCCATGGAGAAAACAATTCTTTTAAGAGACTACTGCAAAAACTAAATGAAATAACATTTTGAATATAGTATGTGCTCAGTAGATCATAATTGTTCCTAAGGAATGTTTGGGGCTGGTGATAAATGGATGCTAATTCAAAAAGGGTCTCTCCACATTTAGCCCTCTGTATACTCTCAAACATGGCAGGAGAACCGGGAGAAGAAAAATCCCAGAATTATTTTGTTGACTATTCTCTATTTTCTCCCATCCCTACACTTCATCACTGCGCATGTGCCATTAATTGCTTTTACCAGTATAAAATCTAGCATGGGAACAGGGTGGGGTACAGTGAACTGGTGAATGACTCAAAAAGGAATTTAGGAAATTTTCTTCTATAGAAAGGTGGGAGTGCAAAAAAAGACAAAGAATTATTTTCTGAAGTTTATGCTCCTGAAAATTTGCCTCAGGATGTTAAATATCTAATACAAAAGAAGAGTACACACACACTCTCATACACACATACACAAACACATTTTTTGTGAGACTCTTCTTACCCAGTCTGTCAATCCTGTAAACAAGTTTGGTGACAGTGAAATAAGTCTGGTAATGATAGGAAACTATTCTCATCTGAGCAGCACCATCTCCTGATGCAAGAAGGCTATGCGACTAGAAAAATAATAAAATAAAATTCTTTTTTCCTAAAATAGATGCTTTCCGTAAGAATATATTCAAAGTTGTTGCCTCTTTGATGTAACATTCCTTTCTGATCCTTCTACTGGAAACTACTACATGGTTTCTTTTATTTCTCACCGACAACCAAGAGGTTTTTAAAACAATTACTTAACCCAGTGGAAAAATTCAATGCCTTAGTGAAAGATATTAATCTTATTCTTAGTTACAAAATAAATGTGACGCTATAGTCCTCCTCCCTATATACAATGAAATATCAAGTTCTGGAGATTAACGAGACCAAAAGAGTCTTATATAAATATAGGCCTTTAGAAGTTGCTAAACAAATACAAACAAATTCAAGGAACAGTCACCAAACTCTACCAAAGAGACCTACTACTGATGTGCCTCAGGGCTTCATCTTCCCCAAAAGCTCAGAAGAAAAGGTTCCCAATGTAAGACCAGAACTTGGTGTTAAAAAGTGAATGCCCATTTGTCAGGAGCAGGCTTCCCCAGCAGCTCCTGGTGTGACCCTGGATAAATCCTGTCACTTCCCAGATGCGATGAGTGATATTCAGAAGCCTGAAGGCTCCTCGAGCTTGAAAAATCTATTTTTCTATCACTACTTTAAACATGTTTTTGACTGTGATACAACATACACAAGATACATTTACCATTTTAACCATTTTTAAGTGTACAGTTCAATGACATTAAGTACCTTCACACTGTTGTACAACCAACACCATTACTCATCTCCAGGAGTTTTTAATGATCCCAGACTGAAACTCTGTACCCAATAACTCTCCATTGCCTCCTGCCTCCTCTCCATTTCCTCCTGCCCCGGTAACTACTGTTCTACCTTCTGTCTCTGTGAATTCGCCTATTCTAGGTATCTCAGGAAAGCGGAGATTTGTCCTCTTGTCTCTGGCTTGTATCCCTTAGCATAAGGTTCACCCATCTTGTATCATGAGTCAGAATTTCCTTCCTTGTTAAGGCTGAATGATATTCCTTTTGTATGTTTACACTGCATTTCGTTTACCTGCTCATGTGCTGATCGGCATTTAGGTCGTTTCCACCTTTCAGCCATGGTGAATCGTGCTGCTATGAACACTGGTGAACAGTATCCGTTTGAGTCTCTGCTTTCTTTGCCTGCTCTGCGATTCCGGAAGAGTCCAAGCCTACTCAAAGGCTATTGACAACAGCCGGGCAGCATCTATTGACAACAGCCGGGCAGCATCAGACTGCTGATTCTGCCCAGCTGTTGTCAATAGCCTTTGAGTCTGCTTGGACTCTTCCCGAATCACATCTCTTGACTCACTTTATACCGCACCAACTACCAGCAGATGCTCAAACAAATGCCTTCTGATAACAGAAAGCAGATTCAGTCTCTTTGGATCAGTTACATGTTAAACCAAAATCCTCTTATAGAGTAGGGGCAATCTCTGACACGTGCAACATGCCAGTTAAGGCAAAAGCCAAACAATGTGTTTATGCACAGGCTTTTCTGAACACTTACAGTCCTGTGTCTACTCACGGCATCCAGATCAGGAGGGCTGGGATCACTGTAATCGATTCTGATCACTGTAAACTCTGGCATTCACTTTGTGATTGGGATGTGAAGGGTAGGGGCAGGGAGGGAGTTTCCCCAGCCCCCTTATTTCCTGTTTCTGATTTTCAGGCAGCACCTGTCACCAGCAGTCTTGACTTTCACAGTTTTCTTTTGAGCCTCTTTGCTTTTTTCTCATACTTGTTCTAAGGTTTATCAGAGGAAACACTTGCCCTCCCAAGGATGGCCTCCATGCTGTGACAGATTAATCCAAGTTGAGTGAACTTCCTTCAGACAGAGGACACTAATTATTATGAAGGCACTTAGAACACAATGCGAGCTGACATCTCACAGACCATTCCCTGCCAACTCTGCATTGTCTTAATGTCAGACCCTGTCAGTTCCCAGCCTTAATTATATCCTGTTTACAAACATTAGGCCTGACTTCAGATGAAGCATTAACAAAGGTTGACAAAGGTCAGGGTCACATCGCAAGGATGTTATCTGTCTATACTCTCCTCCCGATAAACCAGAGGTAGAGGGCTGATCCAAGAGATAGCTTTCAGAGCAGAAAAACGCACTGTGGTCACAGGAATATCTAATCTCTGCTGACACATTTTCATCCAATCTGCTAAATGCTGTGGCAGGGACAGGGGGGCAAATTTAGAGGGCCAACTTGGTGCTACTTATTATCTTAAATCCCCTGAGGTCAGACATGGCAAAGGTGTTGGGAAAACTTCTTTCAACAAGAAGAACTATCATCCCGCTTTGCCACTGAATCAAGAAGCTAATTCAAAGTATTAAAACAACAGCAACCCAACTCCTGTTAAAATAGGGACCTGTTTTAAAGATGACAAGCAAATTTGAATTAGTATACTTAGCCTTATTTTTTCAGTCTTATTATTTTTTAAATGTTTTAATATCAGGGTCAATGAGCAGCTGAGCAGATTTTTCTTAAGCAAAGCACACTTTAGATTCATTTTATGTGTTGAATCTGTAGGTATCACATCACACTTGCATTCAAATTAATCAGACTCAGGTTTCTTTGAATTTCAATAAGTTAAAATGGTAATTACTGTCATATATAACCCATTATTTTTTTTAAGTTATGATCTTCATGATCATCTGCCAAATCTCTACATTTTACAAATGGGAAGACAGTGGCTCAATGAGGTTGAAGTATTTAACCTAATTGAATCTTACAGAACACTGGTGGCAAGTTCGAACTAAAATCAAAATTTTCTCCGCCCAATCTGGGATTCTTCACATATCTGGGATATTAAACCTTTTTTAAAAAGTATTTTTAGGCCAGATGAGATAGCTCACGCCTTTAATCCCAGCACTTTGGGAGGACAAGGCAGGCGGATCACCTGAGGCCAGGAGTTCAAGACCAGCCTGGCCAACATGGCAAACCCTGTCTCTACTAAAAATACAAAAATTAGCTGGGTGTGATGGTGGTGCTTGTAGTAGTCCCAGCTACTCAATTTGGGAGGCTGAGGCACTAGAATTGCTTGAACCTGGGAGGCAGAGGTTGCAGTGAGCCAAGATTGTGCCACTGCACTCAAGCCTGGGCTACAGAATGAGACTCTGTCTCAAAAAACACACAAAAAAAATTTTTTTAAGTATTCTTACAGAAACTGACATCTATTTACTAGACATCGGTTTAGCAACTTTTATAATTTCCTCCATCAGCCTTCTCACCCAATTAAATAACTTAGATTCTTTTCATCTTATAAGTTCCTATCTGCTAACATGTAAATTGCTTTAAACGTTCTTTTCTGGACGCACTCCTCTAAGTCTTGAAATTCCTATAGTACACACAAAAGCACTCAGTAGACAATTTATTTAACTGCTTGGGCCTCAATTTTTTCTTCCATGGTACGGAGATTGTGCTAAGTCCAGGTCATTTTCCTATCTGGGTCCATTTAGCTGCCCGTTCAACAGGCCGGCTCCCTAAATGCACAGCTTGTACAACCAAGTTCCAGATGAACTAACACTTTTTGAAATGGATCTCCTTCAGTCTCGAGCTCCTCCCTCATCCCCCAACCACGCTGCCATATCCTGTGACCAAGGCCAAGACTCACTTTCAGGCCTACGACTTACTCACGCTCCCAAGAAAGTTCCTCTATTCTGGATTTTTTATTTCTTGCCACCAGTGGACAACTCTGAATTGTTCAGACTTAGTCTTATCTCCTCACATCTCTTTCTTCCTCATATCTGTGAGAAGCATCTACAGCACCATGTCAACTCAAATGCACTAAGCCTCAGAACAAATATCCTCCAGGGTCTTCCTCCCTGTCCTCCCATCTTGGATAGAAGAAACACCATTCTCCTCATGTCCAACATTTACTTCAAAGAATCCTTTCTCAGACCTATCTACTTCCCCATAGTGACCGACTACATCTTGTTAACTCTTTTATCCAAAGTGCCTGCTACAATACCTGGAACATAGTGGCACTTATGATATCTGATGCATAAACACATGAATGAAAAATGAAAGAATCAATTGCTGAATCAACAAATGAATAAACTTGGTGAAATCACTAGATCTTGTCTATCTTTCTCCACAGCACCCAGCTCCTCCTTCCTGCTTCTTCCTGCAGGGCCATCCCCGAGCTCAAGACTTTCATCACCAAGAGTCTGACTTACTACAAACCAGGGTTGCTATATCAACTTTAGTTTCTCCACCTAATCCCTCCTAATCATGGCTGGGCACAGACAGAAATCCTGTGCAAAAATGAGTGCTTCAATCTTACCCTAAAAACAGATCCTTTGTGACAATTTTATCAACTATTCTAATTTGTAATATAAAAATGTCAAGTAGCTCTAGGCCCAGGTCCAACTCCTGCCAAGTGTGACTTATTTTGTTCCCCCAGGATGACAATGAAATGCTGTTAACTACCCTTTGATGACGATCCTCTGAACAGGTGTGCACCCCATAACACTCTGTGGTCTAGACCAGATTTCCCCACTTATGGGAGATTATGTCATTTGGGACAGATTCCAAGGCTTGGTTTAAATAGAGATGTATTACTGCCTTGCTGCTCATGCATCAACCACAGGCACAGAGTGAAGTCGGATGAATCTGCCCATCAAGTGTGATATGGAGCTCTCTGATGACAAACTGGACTTATGGTAATAAAATTGAGGTTAGAGTGAAATTGAACTAAAATCCCTAGGTGTTAGAGTCCTTTAACTTGCTTCATTCACTGTGATGAGCTGCCTAAAGTTGTGCTTTAAGATGTTTCCACTGCAGAGCTGTAAGCTGTGTCCTTTTTGTGTCTGCCAGCTGGTGGCTGGAATGCTCAGTCGGAATTTCTATCAATTAGCAGAGGAAATAAATGCAGTGAGTAGAGGTAGATGGGGAGGGAGAAAGGCAGAAAGAAAAATGAAAAAAATGAATTCTTTCCTGTAAAACCTTGAGGAGGTGTGATAAAGCTGGCCTCTTTGCATGCATTACATATATATTTTAGTACTAAGTACGATTTAAAGATAGACAATAATCATCTGTTATCTGGGTCACACTGACACATTAATGGTTCTATTTGTAAGTCTTAGGACAAGATCAATAAATGAGAGCTTTAAAAACATCAGGCACACCTGCAACCTCTTCCCACCACTGAAAAATAACTGCCTGCTCTTTTTTTCAGGAGGTCGTTTTGCTTTCTCTGCATTTGTAATGCCAGTCAAAGGCACAACTTACTCTCCCATCAGAATTGGGTTATAGCCAATGGCCAGCGCCTCCGGAAACACAGACCTAATATTTCACAATTGTTCTACAAGGGTGTGCACATACTTCACTACCCCAAAACAAGAAGAAATCTAATTTTAGGGGGAAAGGAGTTGAGACAATCATAAGAAAACCATGTCAGTAATCTAGTACATATCTTTACATTTTTGAGTGTGAAAAAGTCCAGTCCTTAAGTGAACTCCAGAATTCCTAATATACTCACAATAAGCTATTTATTCAAGTGCAAGAGATCTTTTCTAAACAGGAAAAGACACACTAACACAACCAAAATTTTTACAGTTCTTAAGCACAGAGTCAAAAAAAAAAGATATCGTTTTACAAAATAACTTGTTTTGCCACACTCATTCTGCCTTATTTATTCAGTGGTGGCTGGCTGGGGGGCAGAGGAAGTCGGTGACTAAAAGGTTTTTGGTCTTCAAGGAGAGCTGGAAGCATGTGAAAGAAGAGGCTTTGAGGATGTATAATTAAGCAGAAATCCTCAGTACTCACTAAAAAGGAATCAAGATGGATGGAGGAGCAATGTGCCCACATTAACCACAGAAGCCTTGAGTGCCAAAATCTTTCCTTTCATTCAGGCATCTGGTTCTAAAAGAAGATAATTTTTAATTTTAAACAATGCTAGATTTGGTTGTAAAAATGTCTCATGCACAGGATAGGACAGGTACTGCCATCATTCTCCTTTCCTCAGCACCTTAAATAACAGGACACAGCAGATGCCCAGTGAATGTTCACGGAATGAGTAAATAACCCCTGAATGGGTTCCAGGGTGCAAACATTGTCTTGGGGTCTCCTATGTGTCACACTTGAAACCAATCCCTTTATCATATCTGAAAGCCAGTATATTTTTAAATCAATTTACCAACAACATACAATTCGACTCAGAAAATAAACAGAAATAAGCAATATAATTTTCTGCCTTACTGGTCAACAATCAAAAGCTTTTTAAAATCCCAGTAGACACAGTACTGGTTAATTGTGCATTAAAAGAAGCAGCAGCAACAGATCAAGACTGTCCACAGCACTTCCACCCATATCCAACAACTGAGAGAGCAGCTGCCTTCTGAGATGTCAGGAGGGAGTTCCAGGCAGAGCTCCTGCCCAACAGATCCAACCTCACCTTTCATTTCACCACAGCACAGCAACAGCTCTCCTGTGGTCCTTTTGCTTGCAGGTGGAGAGTGCATGAGGGAAAAATAAAAGAGGGATCTGGTAGGAAATTGTGCCATAGGCCAGACCCTAAAGAACAGTACTACTTTATACTCCTATGACAATCCCAACTCACTCACCCCATTGTGTCTGCCCACGTTTCTGAGCAACTGGGAGCTAGCCAACTCCTGTGGAGCCAGCAGCCTAGGCAATTGCAGTCATCATTTATTGATACAATGTAAATATTCAGTATAGACATATAAGGTAAATATTATTATCACCATTTTACAGGGGAGATAATAAGGCTAATCTCTTTAACAGGTAATGGAGTTAGGATCTGAACCTTGGTTTGTCTTTAAAACATGAGATTTTTTTTTTTAACCATACCACACTACTTCCTGGGTTCTATCCAAGCTCAGACTCCAGACAAGAATGTGAATTACACAGGAGGCATTGTTACCTGTTTTCAAACTAGGTATCATTTTCAGGTGAAGTCCTTTGTATATAAGGGCCTACCAATTTATGCTTAAAAGGTTAAATTTGAAGACACCTAAATATCACAAAGTGACAAACACTTTAGAAGTCTCTCATTCCCCCACATACTACAGAGGGAAGCATCTTTGCAAACATATCTTGCAAGATTTATTTGTACCTATAAAAATAAATTTTACATTTGTTAACATTTAACATCTATTAACAATGCATAGTACTTTTCCACTGAAGGAGTTCAAAGCATTTTTCAAATACCATTTTTTTAATTCGCCTGACTGGCGGGAAAATACTGAAACATTATGGACAAGCTCTAGGAAGCATCTCTTAGATAATCTAACTTCCTTCTTCCCAAAATAATTTAGGCATCCAAGATAAAATACACATAAACACTAAGACTAGTCAAATAGAAGTCCAAAATTCAATGGAATTATTTAAGGAAAAAAACTCAGGCTGGGTGCGGTGGCTCACGCCTATAATCCCAGCACTTTCGGAGGCTGAAGTGGGCAGATCATAATTAAAAGATCTTGAAAAAGAAATGGGAGAAATCAAGTATGCTATTCATAGTGTAAACAATGAGATATGATCTGTAGAGAAGGAAAATAGAGTTACATCTGAAACAAACTGCTTTCTTATTTAAAGATACTCTTAATTTTTGTTATAAATTTTTAGCAATAAAAGAACATTCTTGTTTTTAAGGTAATATCTATAGACCATTTACTGTGTGACTAAAGCCCTTTGCTGAGCATGCATTCCCTTGACTCAGAGACTCAGGGCTGTCAAACAACTTACCCTCAGTGTCATTACCACATGTGACAGACCCAAGATTCTAGCTTGGGATTTTCCCATTCCAGAACCCAGCTCTTAATTCTCTGCTATAGATTCTCTTCTGCAATCTGTTTGCGAGATTTGAAATAGTTTTATCTGTGTTTCCAAAGTCAAATAGATATGAACATCTTCCTGGGGAATATTTTCCTTCGGTCCATTTTTAAGGGCAGACTCACAGAGGAAAATGGATGCTAGTTGCTTTTGATCTGTTGAAGCATTGAAATCATAACCTAAATTTAAAAAACAACTAAGCAACTACAATAAATATTGCAACATGCAGGCAAATGAAAAAGTTCCATGTGGATGGTAGGAAATCATATATTTTGTGGCATGAGCAACAGGAACTTTTCCTTCAGGTCACCAATCAACTCAGTCAGTTGAAAGTAAACCGTTGTCATCGTGGATAATATAGATGAAATCCATTGGTAATCAAAAAAACACCTAAAATTCCATGGATCACACTACAAAAAACAAAACAAAACAAAATTATCATCATCATTGCCTCGACAGGAAGCTCCAGGGAGACCAGGAACTGAATGATAAAGGACCCACCATCACCTCTTAAATCTTGGTGACTACTTCCAGATGAGCTATTTGGCATAGGGAGGGAATGGAGCTAAAGAATCTTGTCCAGCTGCTAGATTTCAATTAGAAATTGTCGATAGTTGGGCTCATGATCCTCTAGTGTCATTTGTAAGGTCATAGATTTATCTAAGCATGGTAATTTTCTTATGGCTTTGAAGCAGATTGTATCTCTGAATTTTGTGAAGACTCACCTGATATGTGCCTATGCATGTAGATGTTTTAGACTCTAAGGGGGGGAAAGATATTGCTAGCTTGCCCTACCAGAGGGAACAGAGGAGGAAATGTCTGTTAGGGCTTATGCGTTAGATTATTAGACTATTTCTCTTCAACTCAGACTAAAACATACTCTGAACCCTAGAGTTTTTCAATAATCTTATGCAAAAGAAACCTCTAAAATGACTGCTATTTTCTAAACATTACAGTAGAAGAACCCCTAAGCCAGAATTGATGGCAGCTGTGTTTCTCACAGAGACACCCCCAAAATAAGAATAGCTCAATGAAAGCCCAAGGATTTCCATACATTGATTCTGTCAAGAACTATGGTAGGTACTAGAGGTTCAGTAATTTTAAAATATTCAGACAAATTTGAGTTTACAAAAAGAGAGAAAAAATTAAATAGAGAAATAGCATTTGCACTCAAGGAATTTACATTCCAACAGAGAAGTCAGACACTAAACATCAAATTGTGCATAGCTATTTAATTAAAATTATGTTAAGAAAACAGCTGACAGGTATAGTACTGGTGTTCTCCAATTTAATTTAAAGGTGCTTAGATTCCTGGGAGAAGGGGAGCAATAAGATGTCAGCTAGCCAAAAGCATTCCCCTAAAAATGCATTTGACAATAAAGTTTAGCAGCATTTTTTCCTGAGATTACAGATATAACCTCCAATTCTGGCAACTGGACTCATTGTTGAGCGTGGCGCCAGATTAAGAATCATGCTAGCCAATTGCAACCCAGCTCCCATAATTTCAAAGCCTCGTATATATAAAACTATATGTACTGCATATTTCACTTTACCCTGGCTTTTTACTTATTTGTTTGCTTGTTTCCTTGCCACCTTCACATTTTACAGGTTCTCATAATTCCAAGAATAGCTCTGATATGGTTTGCCTGTATGCCCACACAAATCTCATCTTGAATTTCAACTCCCACAGTTCCCATGTGTCATGGGAGGAACCTGATGGGAGGTGATTGAGTTATGGGGCTGGGTCTTTCCTGCACTGTTCTCATGATAATGAGATCAGTCTCACAAGATCTGATGGTTTAAAGATGGGAGCTTCCCTGCACAAGCTCTCTCTCTCTTTGCCTGCTGCCATCCATGTAAGACATGACTTGGTCTTCCTTGCCTTCTGCCATGATTTGAGGCCTCCCCAGCCATGTAGAACTGTAAGTCTATTAAACCTCTTTTTTTTTTGTAAATTACCCAGTCTTGGGTTTATCTTTATCAGCAGTGTGAAAAAGGACTAATACAAGCTCGATCTTAAATTTGACAACCAGAGTGACAATTTCTTGACTTTTCTGTTTCCTTTCTACAATAAATTTTTTAAATACATGGGAATGCTTCTCTTCATGTAGAATCAAGGCATATTTTTTAAGGTAGAAAAATGTTTGTTTAGTTGGCAAAACAACAGCTATGATCTACCCAGAATCTTAAAACTATAGAATTATATTATATTGAACTCTGAATAAATCTTAGAATAAATCTCATCTAACCCTTCATTTTATAGACAAAGAGACTAATAATGTGAGACTTTATGAGGGCCTCAGCCATTTAACCCTCAAGACATTAAACTGGTGTGTACCAAAGACACATGAATTTTGACATAGAACTACTGGCTGAATGGAACCCATTTAAATACACCAAATTGTATGTCAATGTGCAGCTAAGTATAGTCACAATCAAGTTAGATGGTAAATTACTATTCTTCACTGTCAGGAATGCAAAGTAGTTTTACAAAGTGGTTATGATACCTGTAGCTTTTACTATGTATAATGCTCAATTCAGCACCTGGCTCTTGGCAAAGACTCTGCTTTTAGGAGGAGCCCATCTTAAAGAAAGATGAGGAGGGCAGAACCAGCATGGTCTCTTGCCCCAACAACCACCCACTGAATCAGGTGAAACAAGCCACAAGGCAATTTGGATTTTTAAAAGCAAAAGCTCAGAAGACTCCTTTGCCCATTTTTCTAGTGCTCACTAAAATGAATGCTCATTTTTGACTGCCCGGTATTCATTCTCCAATCTTCTGGTAACAGCAGCTGTTTTCCTTTAGACAACCTCCCCTTGCCCATTCAGGTGGGCTGTTCAGGCGGGGTCAACTCCATCCTGTCTCACCCCAGACTCCAAAACAGAGCACATGGTCTATGCCTGACCAATAGGAGCATTACATCCCTTGACCACAGCAACTGGTTAGAGGTTAGGCATGTGACCGAAGCCAGGCCAACGTCTACATTCGAGACTTCTGTGGAAATCACTGAGAAAGGGAAGAGCTTTTCTTGTTATTAGTTTGGAGCTGCCTAGAACCACGGGAAGAAGAGAGATGATCTGAGAATGCAACCAACATAAAAGAAAGCAAAAGAACAAGATAAAGACAGTCTGAGTCTTAATGACATTACCAAATCCCTGAATTCAACACTGCTGAAGTCAAACCTTCCCTGAAACTCCCAGCTACTTGCTCCAGTAAAATCTTTGTCTTTTATTTTTCATAAGTAAATTTGAATTGGGCTTTTCTCTTTTGCAAACACAAGTGTCCTGATCAATATACTCATTTTTTCTATTCTTCCCAACCTCCCTCATCCTTGGACTTCCAGGACAGCTGTAATGGGCACCAATGATCTGAACCCTTGCTCTTATTCCACCATTTTCTTGAACCACAACCTCTCTAAGCTTCAATGTCCTTATAAAAGGGAGATGAAGGCTGTATCTTTCCCATTTAGTAACATTAATATGGGTCTTACCTTGAAGGGTTTTGACATCATTAAGACAGGTCATTAATACAAAAGCTCTGGTACACTTTGGTAAGTATGTAACACTTTCAAAAGTGAAATGCCATGATTTGCTGGAATTATCTCATTTCTCATTTTGATTCCTTTATCCTTATTCTCCCATGTTATTAAATAAGAAAAAAAGATAAATATCTAATGAATTGTGTTATCCAATTGTCTAGCCATTTTTATAAAAACTTAAAATCTTAATCTCAAAAAAAAAAAAGACTGGCTATGTAGAAAAGTGCTAAGAGTGTGTGGCTTAATGGCTCAGACGTGTAGCAAAACAAGCTTTAAATTCCAGCTCTGCATCCACCTCAGTTGTGTGGCTGTGACCAAGTCATTAATCACTCTGAGCCACAGTTTGCCAATATGTTCAGCAGAGATAAAATCACCCAATTTTTTGACTTGCTGTAAAATTAAAGCATATACAAAGGGTCTGTCATATAGATGAAGTTCAATAAATGGGAGGGACAATATTGATCATTAGTAGTACTAGTAAGAATGCCAGAGGCAATGGGATCAACTCTGAGAAGTTAGGCAAGACGGCAGGGATGACATAGAAGTACCAGAGACCACTATGGCAGAACAGGTTGGGGGAGCATCAAAGACCTAGGCTGGTTGGGTCCAGAGTTCTGGGGCCAGAGGATCAAAAACAGCAGCACTATCTCTTCATTCATAGCTTGTAAACTCTCCTGCTCCTTGATAGCTTCTGAGACCCTGCACTTTGAGCTCATCAAGCTCAGGGTGTATATCTTGATTATTTTTATATTTCTGTCCTTTAGGAAGTGATTGATAAATGCTCTCTGTGATTTGAACATGATCATCTCTGATCCTAAAGGAAAGGCTCCCTCTACTTTTTGGTGTCTATACCCAAGGAAAAGAAGTCAGACAGCCCGTAGCATGTACTTTTTCATTGGAAGACAGACTTTAAAGTTCCATTTCATGTGGTTAGCCCAAAATGCTCTCATCCATCTCCAGATGCCGTAGGGTCTCCAGAGGTGTGAAGGTCAGTGCTCTGGGATGTGTGGATTAGACCAGTACAGCATTGAAATTACTTGAGAGCTTGTCAGAAATGTATGTTCTCAGGCTCTTTATCAAACCTACTGAATCAAGCTCCATTGGTCAGACCCAGAAATCTGTTTTAGTAAGAAGATTCTAATGCACACTCAAGTTTGAGAAACACTGCTCCAGGTAGCACCTTAATACAGTCAGCCATTCATATCTGTGGGTTCCAGATCTGTGGATTCAAACAACCATAGGTTAAAGACATTAGGGGGGAAAAAATGTGTCGGCACTGAATAAGTACCGAATTTTTTTCTTGTTGTTACCCCCTAAACAATACAGTAAAAGAACTATTTACATTGTATTAGTAGTATAAGTAATATAGAGATAATTTAAAGTGTATGGGAGAATATGCATAAGTTATATGCAAATCCTATGCCATTTTATATCAGAGACTTGAGCATCTGCAGATTTTGGTATCCGTGAGGGTCCTGAAATCAGTCCTTCACAGATACAGAGGAATGATTGTATACCTGTTTTTGAAGCCTGTAAGTAAAATTTCTAGCATTTCCATGTTGGGGGTAAGTGGAAGCTACAATTACAACCTTACTCGATCATGTAGCTCATGTTCATGCTTCTCATGGCAAATTATTTCAAAAATATTGGCTAAATAATTCCTAAACAAAAAAAAAGTAAGATTTCAATCTCTGACCTTAAAAAGTCCTAGTTTCTTTTCTTAAGAGTCCAAAGGGTCAGCTACAGGTGGAGACACCAATTTCCACATATTAGTCATGACTCCAGGTTGCCTTTTGGGAGGTATGTGGAGTTAATATGAATCCTCAGTCTATATCAGACCCATTATTGACATAATATTAGACCAAGTATCCTTCTGCCATGGTTCATAATGGGCAAACCCACAGCTTTAAAGCACACTAGGTTTAAACTCTTAAGAGCCAATGTACGGTAAGTGACCTCGGAAAAGAAAACCAGGTCTTTCTAGACCTACTCAACCACGACCAGGTGGTCTCAGCATCAGCACTAATTCAGGCGTATTAGTCCTGGGCATTTAGAAAAGATTGTATGTGATCGTATGGATGTAAATTGAAAAGAAAATTGTAAGGTAACAGTATAAGGAATAGACATGGATGATAGGTGTAAATCATTACAGCAAAAGAAAACAAAAAGAAGAGTTAAGTGAGGTCATCAATCTTCCGATGCGTGTGACAACTACCCAGCACCTGGCCAGCTTTTCTAAGTAGTGCTCTGAAGTAGTGAATGTGTTTAGTAATTGATATACACGATTTACCCCATACCTTTGCACACCTGTAAAGAACCAGTGTTTAGTGCCAGCTCCAGCATCTGAAGACGTAAAAATAGAGAATCCTGGTTTGCTGTGTTTGCAGGACTTCCCCAGTGTAACAAATGTCAAAGACTACTATGACGACACCATTTAATAGATGATTTCTGTAATGTCATCACTTTGAAAAATGAAAATTAAGGTCAGCCTAGTGGATATTTTTCATCTTTTCTTCTTATAGAAAATGAACAAACAAAATGTGATAATAAATATATTAAGTAGAAATGCATCCAAAAGCAATTTGCCCTTCCAGACAGGCTCAGCAAAACACCAGCAGGGGCCACACAAACAGTTAGGTGCTGGAGGCAAAGGACAATAAAGGGTCTTGGGAAGTGCCTCTGTCCTCCTTTCTGGGGCCTATAAAGAGAACCCTAGTCCTTTCAAGCAGTTTCTCCAGATTTTACAACCTGGTTCTGCTGATTAGGAGGAGAGAGGATCCTCAAGAAGGATCAGCGCCCATGGCATTCCAGAAGAAATATGCCATCAAAACTCACCACTACATTTAATGTTTTCTTTTGTTTCTTTCCCTAAGAGAGAACTTTTCTCTGGAGAGAAAGGAAAATAGGCTTAATTTGCCCTTTTACAAATCAGGTACTGGGTTCTGTACTGCAAATGTGCTTAATGAAAGAACAGATGCTCTCAACTACCACATCGGGTTAAGTACTTAGGCACTGACGTGGAAGCATGAGGGGCCCCTGTGTACCCATTCTCAAACTTCGTTGGCTGTTTGTTATCTAAGCAATGTAAAAAAAAGTTTTTTAACCAGAACCTCTAAGTTGCCAAATTAGCATATAAAAATACAGGGGTCCAGTTAAATTTCTTCTTTAATAAACAAGTAATTTTTCAATACAAGTATATCCCAAATACTACATGGGACATATTTACATATACATGTATGTATGTGTATGTGTGTATATGTATGTATAAATGTATGTCTATATGTATATACACACATATATGAATAAATATATTCATATACATGCATGTATATGAATATATATATATATTTGCTGTTTATTTTAAATTCAAATATAACTGGGCATTCTGAATTTTATCTGGTATCTTATCCCTAAACTATCAATTAAGAATTTTTCTCTTGGAACTAAATATTAGCCCAGGTGGAAGATAATATGGGAATGTGGAAACTAAACTTTTTAATGTGTACAGTGTCCTGCAGATTGCATTGTGCTTACTTTACAATTTTCCTGTGAGGCAGGACCAAAGTCCTTAATCCTCACTTTACAAGTATAGACTCTGTGTTAAAGAGTTGCAAAATAAAACAACTGGGATTCAAATCAAGATCCTCTGGCATTTTGCAGAGGACACTGTCAATCACTACACTAGACAAACTTAAAAATAAGAAGGATCAAAGAGATTGGCTAGAAAGGACTGCTTTAACAAGCAGAAATACCTGGCGCAAGCGTGGACACTCTTTTCTGTTTTCATGCCTAAGTAAGCAATCGTCAGTCAATGTTCTTCACAGGCTAAGAGTGGCCATTAAGAAATGAAAGCAAGTTTAGATTTCACTGGCATGTTTGGATTTGACATTTTGCGTTTCAAGAAACCAAGGTCAGCTCAATCCTTTTAGCACTGGGACCCAGATACCACCACAATTTAAGCAAACAACAATCCTAGTGAATTTAAGGATAAGTGGTGGAATGATTGCTCATGGCCTCTGCTGCTTTAATTTGGACTATCTTTATTTCTAAATCCATTAAGGAGAGCTTTGTTTCACTCTGCAAAAAAACCAGTAAGTTCTGTAACGAGATCGAATTTATCCTTGTGAGTACTGTTGGAGAACTTAAAAATGAGTATCAAAAGCAAAATGTTAACCTTCTCAACATTAGCTGTTTCATTTCCCATCTCCAAGCAAAGCTATAGTCCGAAGAACTCTTAGGTTAGAAAATTATAGAAAACTAAACTGCATACTTCTTGTTTAAAAGAAAAACATATCATGGGATTAATCCTTCACTGGTAAGACATTCCAAATTCAAATCTTTCTGTACTCTTCCTCAAAATCAAATGCCAAGCTATATTTACCACATCAAGAAATAACTGAGTTTCTAATATCACAGAAAGAAACTAATGTTTCTCATCTGCTTATTCATTTTTAGAAGCTGTGCAATGAGTAACAATTGCCTGTGAAAACTGTCTGTGAAGAATACTGTCAGAAATTCCAAACTGCTCCAGAGCTATGGCAAGAAAGTCCAGAGATTATTATTGGGTAATGACATTGGAAATAAAAAAGTATATAGTATTACAGTATTGAGCTATTAGAGTAAGGAATCAATTCAAGGAGACAAGCGAAATTTATATACTTTATTGATTTTAAATTTTACATGCTCTGCTATATGAGTAAATCTTTTGTAGTAATTCTAAAGCTTTGAAACATTGTAAATAACAGGGACTGTAGGGAGTTCAGGACAGCTATTTTTTCATACTAAGAGTATATAGCCTTTAATGCGTATTAGGAGAAATTGGAGTAATGAAATACCTTAAAGCTAACTTAAGTCAGGGTTGACGTGTTTTTGTTTGGTTTTGTTTTTTGTTTCCAAAAAGAGACCATGTATCAGGTAGTGAAGTAACTCCAGGTAGCATTCCACTTAAGGAAAAGCATAATTAAATTGATCTTACTGTATTACATAAATCCAACATATCCTGTGTATACTCAGGAACAAGTAGCTCTTTGTAAAAGGTAGATGAATGCAGCCGGGCACGGTGGCTCAAGCCTATAATCCTAGCACTTTAGGAGGCCAAGGCGGGTGGATAAGCTGAGGTCAGGAGTTCAAGACTAGCCTGGCCAATACGGCGAAACCCCATCTTTACTAAAAATACAAAAATTAGCCAGGAGAGGTGGTGTGCACCTGTAGTCCCAGCTACTCCAGAAGCTGAGGCAGGAGAATCACTTGAACCCGGGCTGGGGAGCAAAGGTTGCAGTGAGCCGAGATTGCACCACTTCACGCCAGCCTGGGTGTAAGAGCGAAACTCCGTCTCCAGAAATTAAAAAAAAAAAAGGTAGCTGGATGTTAACCAATAGCAGTAAAGTTTTCTCACATTAAAATAAAAAATAAATACACTGGAGGAAAACACTGAAACAATAGTTGATTCAGGATTCCATCACTGATAATTAGATTGGATTTGAAATCACCCCTGTATGTTCAATGTTGAATTCAAAAACCTCAACGTTGGGCAGTGGGAGAGGCTGTTTCCAGATAGGCATTTGAGTAAGCCAGTCAGGTTCCTGGAGCTTGCCATTTGTATTAAAAAGATCGGGTTTGGTCATTTGTAACTTTCAATCATATATGTAATATACAAAATGACAGACATGAAGGAGGTGGGAGGAGTTTTACATTTTTATTGCAGTGAGGCCAACTGACACTTAGGAAAACGTTTTGACACATTCAAGTGTGAGCAACAAATCTGTCCACTGATTCATAAACCACATGTTTACTTAAAGAAGCCTGGTCCAATAAATGAGGATCAAAATTTCAAGTGCGTAAGTCCATAAAATTTCCTCAAGTGAAATAGTGTCAGCAGAACACATTTTGACTTTCTTAAAATGAATAAAGATTTTCAAATAAATGCATAGCCAGGTTATATTATTATTTTCATTTCTATACAATTTGTCTTATTTTATTTTTTGTATCTGTACCCTATTTTTTTTTTAATTCTGAGAAGCCACAAATCAACTCTTCAATATTTAAACTTGTATGAGTATGTGAGTGCAGTACTCAGGTAACCAGCCCCGACTACTTTTTGCAATTTTGACTTATATTTACCCAGAGCATGTCAGTATGGTTGCTTGGAAGCCCTATTCATTACAAAGTTTTTTTTCTTGTGGTGCCATTCCTACACACACTAAGCTATATAAAATAATGATTCTACACATTTGCAAAGACCTAAAAAGGAAATGTTAGTGATTCTAAAACACATCACATTCAGATGAAAGAAAACCAATTCTGCATTTATTAAAAAGAGATGAGTTTCATATTTCTTCAGGCTTCTTATGTGAGCTATTGAGGATGGAAATCAAAGTCACTGTAACTATTAACACCTAAAAGTGAAGCAATGGATCATTACAGTTTCTTAAAATGAAAAACCTTCTCAAAACTGGATATTTCTAACCAGCCTACCAGGCTTTTCTGCTGGCCACATAGGCAACCTTTGTATGTTGGAGAAGGAAGGGGGGGAGGAATTCCTGTTAGGAGAGGGATGAGAGGAGGAATGGTATAGGAGAAAAAGAAAAGAAAGAAATCTAACTCAACAACCTTGAAAAGTTAATTTGGAAACTTTTGTTAGAGACTTTGGACTTCATTAAACTCCATGTATCACTATAGCAGCATGATCTCAACAGTTTGAAAGGTATTTGTCATCAGCAAAAGAAAAACATTATTTTTAAAGGAGTGAAGAGATTGATGCATCACTATGGACTACTTAAGCCCCACGCAGTTTCAGTCTTTAGTATTAATCTAAACGTGATGGCTTTTACATACGGCGCATAATTAAACATTTTCTTTTCAGGGCTTTATAGAATCCCCATATGTTTTTAATGGCATCATCTGAATGTTTTTCTTAATAATTCTGGCAGCCTGCTCCCAAATCTTCAAGTTTGTTTTTTGTTCCTAATATCTTTTCTACAGAGACTGCATTGTGCCAGAGATTGAATAAAGCTCTGAGAGTCTACGATCAGAGAAGACACACGCACAGACACACACACTCACATTCTGCTTGTGTCTCTCTCTTTATTTGCAATCTGCATTGCTATTGGCACTGGAAAAAAACATGTGGGAGAGAGAAGGCAAGGAAAAAACACAGGAGCCTGGGTTACAACTTCACTCCACCGCTGTGGCTTGGGCTCTCTCTCTTCCTTGGTAGGACTTCGCTAACTGTGTCGTCTGTCTATGGAAGTTCGATGTGCATACTTAGGCGTGTGCATGCCAGTGGGATGGGTTGACTTTGGTGACTGCAACACATGGTTTGCCTGAGACTCTGGGCGTGATCCTGCCTTGACTTGCTGACTCCATACCTACTGCCGCGTGGGAACAGACTTCCTCCTTTCCAGCAGTGGTCTATTTTCTGAGCCAAACCCCTTCAGACGTGACCCATAAAACGGAAATAATGAAATGTTCATTATTTGGCTTAGTCAGGCACATTTTGAGTTGTAAATCAGAATCACTTCCATTTCAGATGATATAAATGCAACTCAATGATCAAACATACATACAAGAGAGGACATCGGGATACAATAATCAGCTGAGACTCTAATATCCATGTCTTCCCAGTACTATAGTGCCCATAGTCTCAAACGTAGAACATAAGAGCCTCTCTGCTTGAAGAATGAGTAAATCAAAGAGAAGAATGTGTCCCATTGTTGTTCAAGTGTAGCTTGCATTTGCTTTATCCCAACATAAATTTAAATTCTGGAGATTGACAAAGACAATAAATAACTCATATTTGAATCATAAGTCTCCTTTAAATCGAGCGTTTGAACTCAGGTCCAAGTTTCAAAACATCATATTTTTTCAACAAAAAGTATTCTCACACTCTGTCCATATTTGTCATCTTGAAATCTGATGATGTGAATGAATAAAATGGAAATAGTAACTGAAACAGCTTCCTTATGCTACTTTCTTCACTGAACTTCATTTATTTACAGATGGCCAAGTGGCTATGAAGGCATTTGAAACTCTCCTATTATTAAAAAGTTAGCTGTATCAAAACTTTCAAAGAACTGGTTTGCATTTCAGAATTCCACAAATGATATGCCTTAAATAGAAACAACCACCCTGGAAAATCTTAAAACATATGCAGGCAAACAAGAGCAGAAACAAATTATCCAGGAAGGGGAATTCTGTGGCATTCTCTGGTACCTCTAATATTTGTTGTTGGAACTTGACTAAAACAACAAACAATCTTTAAGAGCATCTGTTAAATAAACAAAAGTACTTTTTAAAAATCCAAACCTCACTTTTTTCCCATTTGAATTGCCATAGAATTTATAATGTGGCAAACACACTTTTTAAAAAACAGAGGTTCTAGAAATAAAGTGATTGAATAAAAATTAAAAGTAAGACCTTTAAAAAAATCAGTTGACATTCCTTGAGTCCAGACACCACTTCAGCTGCTGGGTCTCCTAGCCCCAGTCAAAGGAAAGAGCTGCCAGAGAATCAAAGCCACAAGGTCTAAGAAGCTCACAGTCCACCGGGACTATTGCCTCAGAACTCCTACCAAGCCCCAAGAAACCCAGACATTTCTTGAAAGGTTTTGAGTCATGAAAACCAACAGGGCAACAATACTTCTGATCTTCTATCAAAAATTTGATTGAGGCACCTTCCCCTATTCTTCCAGAGCAAACTGCATTCATAAAAATAGCTTGATGGTATCTCCACATTTGAAACAACTCTCCCGTTCAACTCTCTAACAATTGCCAAGGCTTCCCATATCCAGATCCTAGAGCATTTACCACAACAAGCCCAACATAAGTAACAGCCAGTATGACATCCCTACTCCTCAGCATTTCAAAATTGGTTAGTAAGGATGAGATCCACTTGTAAATCTAAGAACAATTCCAAATCAGAGCAATGAGGAATTTGAAAAGTGTTAAGCTCGGTGCTAACTGGGCCTGATTTTCGATGACTTTTTTTTTTTGTCTTGTTTTAGTAGGTGAGTGCTAACTTTACCTCTTAGAATGGAGAAAGACCCAGCCTCATCCCCACAAAGCAAGTAAACAGACCCCTGCTTTGTACTGGTCCCACACCCAAGTTCCTCTGGGAACTTGCTTTCCCTTCATCTTCTCACATGCAACCATTTGGGGTATACGGCCCCCTGTCAGGCGCTGTGTTGGGCACTGAATAGAAGAATCAGAATAAATAGAACACAGTCTGTGCTCTCAGAGAACTCAAAGTAGAAAAGAGGACATACATATTTTAAGTACAGTACAAGACGATAAGAGTTATAACTGAGGCAGAAACAAATTGGTGTGAACAAATACAGGATTGCTAACTCTGCTGGGGAAGAACCAAGAAAATTTCACAAAAGAGGTGACATCGAAGGTAGCACTTAAGGATATTCATGTAGTAGAAAAAGCAGAGAGTAAAGAAAGTTAGGAATGCAAGGAGGGCTTTCTAAGAGAGCACAGCACATAAGGCTGACCAGAGGCTCCCAAAGTTTATGTTTACAAAAATCATTTGGTGGTACTTCTTAAAATGCAGATACCTGGGCATTACTCACAGATTCTCTTTCTGTTTGTCTAACTCGAGGACCTGGAGTGTGCATCTTCAACAAGTAAGGAGATCTCAGGTTACGTTTTAAAAAGCAACTGGCCCAGGTTGTGAAAGCACATCATGTGTTTGAAGGATGCAAAGCAATTTAGTATAAATGGAGCATAGATTTGAGGGGTAAGAGGTGAACTGACAGAGCTGGTCAATCAGGTCCGAGAGGGATTATGAAGTCTCCCAGCCACCTATGAAGCCCTAAAATTGAGACTCTGGGAAGCTTCAGAAAGCAAGAGCCACCCTCAGAACTGCATTAGGGCCTGTATCTGGTCTCTACAGCTGCAACAACGTAGGTGTCTGAGCACTTAGGTGTCAGCATAGACCGCCCAAAGTTTCAATCCCAGCTCTGCCACTTGGCAATTTATTAACCATCCTCAACCTCTGTTCTTCCTCTGTTATGAGAATAATAACTCCAAAATGCCAGGATCAGTCTAAAGATTAAATGGTATAATGTGCATGTAATGCCTATCTCAGTACTTTACTCATAGTAATATTTTAATAGTAAAAATATTACCTACCATTTTATTGAACATTCAGATAATCAGCAAAAAAAAAAAAAAGATGATTCAAATGGAGGGAGTCATGTTTTGCCTGCATTACAAAGATGCAGAATTTCTCCGTGACTGGACCTCTCCTGCAGGTTACCATACCTAAATGTCACCTAGCTATCAGCACTTCAGATACACAGACCATTTTTCTAGTGCAGGTCCTTTGCCCATTTTCTAGTGCAGGTCCCGTCCCTGATCAGCAGACTTTTTCTAGAGTTCAGTGCTCTCCGGTCTGACACACCTTCCCACCATCACCAACCGCAAACCTGACAGCTCTTCACCAGTTCTGTATCTCCTGATCACACATAATCCCAAACTTATCTCACTGCCATCATTACTTATAAGGGTTGTCACTGTGCCTGAATACAATTAATTTATCTGCCAAAGATGCACTTACATGACTGTTTCATGAGGCTCCTATTCTCTCTAGCATAAACAAACCAAAGCCCTAATACTGAGGATGGTGAATAACCTTATCTGAGTCCTTGTCTCCTCATTATATCAACAGCAACAAGACTCTAAATTTAAAGGGTCTTCTGCAGTTTCAAAGATGTGTTTCTCCATGTTCTCTCATATGACCCTCTCCATAACCTCGTCAGAGAGGCAAGACAGTTTACATATGGGAAATATTGAACCTCAGAGGAATTAAATGACTTAGTCACACAGCCATCAAACTACAAAGACCTGAACCCAGGCCTCCTAACTCCTGGTACAAGTGCCCGCCAATATTCTACATCTGCTACCTCTCATTTTCTGCTAAAATTGACCTTCATCAGGAGAGTTCATGAATACTGATGGGCCCAACCCTTCCACATAAATGGTTACAAGTCTTGAATCACGTGAAAATAAAGCCTGTACAGCAGTAAAGCCTAAAAAAAATGCTTTATTAATCTACTTCTGAAGAAGGGATTAATTCTAAAGACATTACAGAACCAACTGGGTTCTTTTTTGTATCAATTGGGAGCAGATTTGGAGCCACAGCTGGTCATCATGGTACAGTAGAAAGAACAAGTTTTAGATCAAAAGGATCTGGGTTCACAATCCTGACTTTGCCACTTGGTTGGATGTGTCATCTTGGGCAAGTTCCTTAAGTTCTGAGTCCGACATTTTAATCCTTAAAGTGGTTTGATCACTTCTTTTTTTTTTTTTCTTTTTCTTTTTTTTTTTTTTGAGATAGAGTTTCGATCTTGTTACCCAGGCTGGAGTGCAATGGCGCAATGCCTCAGCCTCCTGAGTAGCTTGGATTACAGGCACGCACCACCATGCCCAGCCAATTTTTTGCATTTTTAGTAGAGACGGGGTTTCACCATGTTGACCGGGATGGTCTCGATCTCTTGACCTCGTGATCCACCCACCTCGGCCTCCCAAAGTGCTGGGATTACAGGCGTGAGCCACTGCGCCTAGAGATCACTTCTAAGCTCAAGTGTGATTGTACAACAATAAACATCAGAAGCCTTGCTTGGAAATCCCATAGAGGGCCTTAGCAATTGTTATCCGTCTTCCCTAGACCAGAGTTACCAAACTTTAACATGTATGAGAGCTTGTTAAAATAGTTTGTTGAGCTGCCTCATGCTCAGTGTTTGATTCAGTGCATCCGGAATGGAACCTGAGAATCTGCACTTGTAACAAGTTCCCTTGGGTAAGGCTGATGCTGCTGGTCCAAGGGATCACGCCTTGAGAACCACCACTCTCAAGCCAGACAAAGGCATCATACAGACATTGAAATAGAAAACACCGGCTAGAAATCTTCACCCTAAAATGGTGATGCTAAGCTACTGGGTGTGAATTGCTAACAAGCAAAACCAGCTAGGAAAACCAAAAACCAAAGACCCACAATCCTGACTCCTCAATGGACTCATCAGAGTCAGAGGAGACCATGCCAGGTAAGCACTTTGTCTAAGACTCCTTATAATTAAGACATTCAGAATTTCCAACTGAAGGAGCTCCCATCTCCACTTCTGGGAACCATACTGCCTTATAAATAGCCTCTGAAAATCCCAAGGAGCAGCATGTGAAATCCTGTGCTTCTGTGAAATCCAGCATGAATCTAGTTGAAGTTGCTTAATCGAACACCAAGTAGCCCTCAGTGTGATTTTTACATTGCTGGCTCCTCAGTCGCTTCCCCACCCAGCCCACCCCACATGCACACACAAATTTACTGAATCTGAGAGTCCTTCAGCAGTGCAATTAGGACAATCATGTAAGAGATGCACCAGTAATACCTCATTTTTACACACACACATTTTTCTCAAAGAGAATCATGGATTTTCCTCTTTGAAGGGAATAACAACAAACCCCCAGAAAATACGTTAACCCTATTTTATGAAGGTGGTATAGAAAGTATATCCTCTTTTGTTTCTAGAGATGAAGAATACATAAAAATGTGATGAACGGGCACTGGCATATATATCGGTTTATTCTTGTGAAGAAATTTGTAATATATCTCTATTTTGCTGCTGCTGATGCCACTGAGTCATCAATTTCCACTGTATTATCCAATGTTCTGCTCGGTTGGAATATTAAGCAGCCACCAGATTTTGAACTTCACATTTCCTCACGTTTGGCCTTTCACTGATCAAGCTTTGTTTCTCTGTGATTATAGATATATATCAGACCCTGGAATCAACTTTCTTTGTTTTATCAAGACCTGGTGTGTAGTGATTCTGATTTATCATTTTTACAACAGTCTCTTCCCTGCGGGCTCCAGGTCGTGATGGTGGCATTGCTACGATTTATGGTGGGGATTGTTGACGGAAAATGTATGCTCTTTTTGATTTTCCTTCTTTCCAACACCTGGTTCTTATTTTCTCAACTCTAGCTTCTGCCATTTTAAGCATTATTTACCATTTGCTGAAATGCACGGGTTTATTGGAGGGGGATGTATAAGGTAAAGGATGAATTTTCACAGTTGGCTATGATTTTTTCCTCTTATCAACAACCAGTGCTGATTTTTTTGTTGTTGTTACATTTCCTCATGTTGTTAGGGGCCTGGAGTTCATATTCATTTCCCACTTGTTTCTCCTTATCTGACACAACTTATTAGTTCTCTCAGAAGTAAAATGAAAATGCAGGCTGGGTTAAGTTCCCCCTCGCAGAGGTTTTTGAATTCTGTGATTCACACTGTAGGTGGTCACCTCTCTTTCCAACCTGGATAGGTTATTTATTACTTAGTGAAGGCTCCTCTCTCTCCAAGTCCCAGAGCAAGGCTAATTTTCTTGAGAGTCTAAGAAGTTATTTCAGAATTACTTGGCTAAAGGGAGAGTTTTTAAAGCCTGATAGTAATCCACTTCATTTACCAATATTGAAGAAAATTATAAAAGGTAGGGATGAAATAAATAAAGTTGCTCACACCTGAGAAATGTTTGATTTTTGAAGACTAACATTTAGGTCTCCCTACCAATGCAAATCAAAAACCAATCAAAGCTATTTTTCTACCAGAAATACCTAGTATGCTTCCACCTTTTTTTTGCCTCCTCTCCTGCACCCAGCAGATTCACTGTGAATTTCTTATAAAAATTGATTTGTATTTCCTCTCTTAACCAAGGTTTCTTTTGTCAATCTGTATACTTTTCCAAGAAGCCACATAGTTTGGGGTAGAATTCAAATAGGAAAAATACTTAACATCCTCTCCATCTGTCCTTCTACTCATTCCTAAAAATAGAAGTCAACTTTTCAGACTAAGATTTTTAAAGAAAAAAATTAGAGAAATTGGTCAACTAAGTATGCTCCAGTAGAGATAGCTAATAACCCCCCGGATAAAGTACCCAGACATACCAATTTCCCAGGACAGTTCCTGTTTCTGCTTAGTATCCCAGTATAATTAGAAGTAGAGGCATCTTTCACTCTCATAAGGCTGTCATTTTGGATGAAAATTATGTGCTCATACTATCCTGTTTCTACTCCCCTCCCCTGTTCTTCCTTTTATTAACAAAGCCCTACTAAGTTTTATTCAACGGGACACTTAGTTACACATCTAGAAATTGCATTTCCAGTTTTTCCTGCAGTCTGGTGTGGCCAATTATTTACATAATGAGCAAACACATAGTGTTTACTGTTTGCCAACCACTGTCTTAGGTCCTCTATCAATTAACACATGCAATCCCCAGCCCATGAGCAAGGTGCTGTTCTCACCCTCCCTATTTTACAGATGAGGAATGAGGAACAAAAAAGCTACACAACATGTACAAGTGCTGGGATGAGCTGGGATGTGAACCCAATGGTCTGACTCCAGAGTCTGTGCTCTGAACCTGCTCCCTCAGAGTGTGACCAAGTTTCAGCTGTGAGAGGAAGTGGCATAGGCAACCTCTCCATTTAGTCCTGAAAGGGAAATGTCATTGTCCCCAATTCTTTCTCTTTCACTCAAGCGAGAACAGGGACTTGGTGCTGATGAACACAAAAACAACTCTCCAGGAGCTGGAGGAGCCACAGATAAAGGGATCTGGATCCTGGGCCAACTTTCCCTCAACTGCCTGTCCCCTCTATCTGAGCCACTATCTGCCTATACCTTAACTAATATGCATCCACGTCCCCACCACACAAAGCCCCACTTGATGCAAAAGCCTAGACACCCATTGGAGCCAGGCAATGGGAAGATATATGTGAATATTCTATTCTAGCATCAAAATTAATCCTCTTGACCAGAAACAGACATTCCATCCCATTGGCCCCAAGAGTCCTATTCATTCTAATAGCTGCTCCCATATCATTACTGGAGGATATTTCACCCTAGTTCTATATTTAATTCTAGATACATAGAAAAATTCCGTGAAAGGCACACAAGAAAGAAAACGTAGGTAGAGATGTGCAGTCTCAGCCCTTACTTTCAAATATCTAGGTGCCACCTGGGCCTCTTCCCCATCCTAGTCATTCCAGAGCAAAGCACGCACCACAAATGACTTCCTTTACCACTGTATAAAACAGCACCCTCTACCCTAGCCCCATGGCATCCCCTTCTCTCTTCGCTACTTCATTTTTCTCAGCAGCATTAATCACCACCTGATATATGTTAACTTCTTTCTTTATTTATAGCCTATCCCATCTGGATTATAGTCTCATTGGAGGAAGAACTGTGTCTGCTTTGGTCACTGCTCTATCCCCAGCTCCTAACAGAGTCTGATATGTGGTAGGCACTCAATAAATATTGATTGAGCAAATGAATGGAGAATAAACAGACTTTCAACAGCTGTAACTATGTGACTTTTGGGTTACTTAACCTCTCTGGGTCCCTTGATAATAGTGTCTAATAGGGTTGTTGTAAAAATTAAAAGAGATAATACATGTCAAATATAGAAACTACTTTCCAGTACACGGTAAAGGCCCAATATCATGTTAAGAACAACAACTAATGTTGTGCTAACTCTGTTCAGGTTGTGCTATGCTGTTTCATTTAATAACAGCACATGTGCTTAGAACCGCCCACCTGCTGGTACCGTAACAGGAGACCTGGTTCAGCCACCATTGAAACTTGTCCTGTCCCTTGCCTTGTTCTGTCCCCTTTCTGGAATTTCTTGAGAAAAACCAGACAGCAATTTCCCATGGTTGAACAAACCCCAACCCTCTTTAGTGAAACCCAGATCAGGAGCTGCTAGAACTAGCCTTGCCTTTGATAAAGCCCCACAAAATAGTATTTATTTTAGGATTAGGATCATATCTGGTATAAAAGTTACTGGGTTTGAAGCTGTTTGTTCGTTAAATGTCTCTCTGTTTTATTGGCATTCCTTTAAGATCAGCATTGGCAGCTTCCCACAAATAACCTGAGGGATAGTCAACTTATTCCTTCTTTCTGGACTTTAATTCAGCAGACCATAAATAGTAACAAGCAGACCCTGAGACTGAACCCTATCATCTGGAACAAAGCTACTATGTCTGACACCTAGCTAGGTCATAGATCTCTCCCCGATCCCAGAAAAAAAAAAAAAAGTAGCAAGACAACTTCCAAAGGGGAAAATTCACACTCAAGTTCTTAGATATCTAATTGGCCACTTGCAACTGGTAGGGTCTCCTTGTTCATCCTCATGCTTCAAGACCTCAGCTCCTTTTAATTTTAACACTTACAAACTAAAAATAATCTAGAGGATGGCGACTAAAGAAATAATAGCAGCAGCCACAAGTTTGAGTGACTACGTTATGCGGGAGCTATATGCCTGTAATTGATTTTTCTAACATTATTTTTCAATCTCACAATCCCAAAAGTAAGCTACTATTATTTTTGTTGCTCTTATTCCTATTTTATAGAAGAGGAAACTAAGGCTCTGAGAGGTTGTTGCTAGCACCCAACGCCCCACAACTACTGAGGGGCAAAATGAAGACTCTAATCTAGATCTTTGTAACGCCCATGCCTATAACCCTCTCCACTGGATCTTCCATCATTTAGCCCCTTTTAATTCCTATGGGCAAGACATTCCACACACATATTTCTGGATAGTTCAATACTAAAATATGAAAGAATTGTTAAAACTTTACCCAACAAGAATTATTTTTCCAAAGGAGAGCCTCTGGAATGACTGTATGATTCCATTACTCATCCCACAAATGTACCTGCAGTTACAGTTGCATTCTGTGGAATGCCGAGGAACCCTGCTTGTATCTCTAGCATAGCCATTAGTGTTAGAAATGTCTTACTAGTAAGTCCCTCTTTGTATTTGATCATTTATTAGATGGCTATTTCAGAATGGGTCAAAAGCAAATGACTTTACCTTGTTACCCTGAACCTCAATGCACACATTCTCTGATTATACCCCGGCCTAGATAAATGAAATCAGGGACATAAAAGTATATTCAACCTGAAACTCCCTAATCTCATAAGTAGTTTTTATTGACAAAAGTTTTTGTTAAGAGAGGTTCCCCCTCAAAAACTGCCAACGTTATAATCGACAGGCTAACGTTAGTCCATTCTGGACAACTTTAACCTTCATCCCCTTTGCCCCGGTTGAATATACACAGTACTGGAAAACAAAAGTGAGTAACTTAGATATACTGATGTAGTACATATAGCAGAACATTAAAAAGAAACTTACCCAAGGGATTCAAATCCTATCACAAATGCCTTTTTCTTTTACTTTAAAAACAAAATTAAAAAATAAAACTTGAGTACAGAGGTAGTCAGGCTTGGCTCACAAGACTGATAATACTGGGATTTAAGGACATGGTTGTTCAAAACCTATAAGCCTATTTCTATTAGCTTTATAATTCTAAAACAATTGCCCCAAACTCCATAACCTGTCAGAGGCTCTGGCTTCACATTTGCATTATCTGAAGAGATTTTTTTAAAAAAATAATGATACCTGGGGCCCCACCCTTAGATGTTCTGACATAATTGATCTGATATGGAGTCTAGGCATCGGTGCTGGTTGAAAGCACCCCAGCTGATTCTGATGTGCAGCCAGTGTTGGAAATCATCATTCTAGGTAACTCTCTATTGAGATTCAGTCATTCCTTTGTTCCCATCACACAGCTGTAACTTGCCTCCAGCAAAATAAAACTTCAGATAAAATCTATTACCGCCAAATTTCTTTCTCGTTTATTCTAACTGGTATGTTCAATTTTTGCCTAATTATTCACCTACATTCTTCTGATTGGGATCAAGGTATACTTTTTTTGTGACAACCCAAAATTCTCTCCACACTACGACAACAATTAATTCATTGGATAATCCCTTAAAATATCACACCAGCTTTTATTGTTCATAGTGGCAGGTTAGAGAGACATAGATTCACTTCTGATTTGATGACTAAGTTAAAGAATGTGACTACAAATTCCCTATACATGGTTTGCAAAACAGGCTGTAATATTTAATAGTTTTGAAATCTCAAAAAAAAAAAAAACTACAGTACAACACAACTGAACTCAAATCACAATCTACTGTTAACTGGCTGTGTAACATTTAGCAAATCATGATCCCTTTCAGAGCCTATGCTTACTCAGCTACAAAGCAATGGATTTCTTCCTCCCAGAGTAGTTGTTGAGGCTAGGATTATCTTGTAACGTTGAAGAAGTTCTGCATCTAAAGACAGGAGTAAGTAACTACTGGTGGGTACAGAGACATTAATCAATGGTTCTTAAAACTGTATTCTCTTGACACCCACCAAAAGAGTCGCATTCAGATTTTGGCCAAAGCAAGAGAAGAATAGAGTTTTTACATTTCATAATCAGGGAAAAGTAGCTTCACTACTCCTTTGAAAGCCTTATAAATGTACTTATAACACAGAGAAGACTCAAGTTCAGTACATTAGACATTTATTTCAGAATTTGCATTTTCACTGAAAGAAATATTTTATAGACTCAAAAATAATAGAAATGGAGGGCACCTGAAACAACCATTTCATGTGTTCTTCTATATACACATGAAACTAGACTATCCAGGAAAGAAATATAGAATAGCTCGTTGTTCTTTAAATATATTAGCAGATGGTTTTAACAATCTCACTTGATCCAAGGCTTCCATGGTGGATTTGTTGAGTAATCTTCACTCAAATCAACCCAAAATCTGATTGTGTTAGTTTCCTCTCAGAGGCCTGTGATTCATTTGCCTGTGTATCCTCAAAAGATTTTCTTAATACTAAAAAGCCCAGATTCCTTTAGGCCTTCCCCATAGGATCTCAACTTCTAAAATTTCTTTTGAACCTCCACCAAGCCCCACAAATTCCCTACCTCTGCCTTATGTTTCAGAGTCTATTCTGAGGTCTGAGACAACTGCCTCTAAGACATCTCCTGGACATCAAACTTGACATATCCCTGCCATGCTGCCCTTTTCCAGTGTCTGCCTATGTCCGTAAATGTTACCACCATCCACTCATTTCCACAGTCAAATATTCATCAAGAACTGTGTACCCTAAATATTTTGTGAACTCATCCACTTCTCTTCGTTTCCACTATCCTCAATGCAAAGACTATTCTCTTTGGGTATCATAACAGTTCCCAGCCGATCCCCTCAATATCCACGCTCTGCACAGCAGCCAAAGTAATATTTTTAAAACATATATCAGACCATACCACTTTCCTATATGAAACCTGTCAATCAGTGACTCCTCAAACCTCTCAGAATAAAGATGCATGTACTTAACAGGGCCTTCAAGATCCTGTATAATAAAACCCCCTACCTTCTACAGTCAAATCAGCAATCATGAATATGCAACTATAGCTACATAAGTGCTACTAAGAAAAATGAAGAGCTACAAGAGTGTAAAATGAAGGACTCTGAAACTGCCTTGTTCTTTTCCTCTGGTGGAGCTCCTTTTGCTTTGTGGCTGAATCCTCCTGTTTGTCCCATAGGTGTCTGCATGCAAGGCTTCCATCCTTCTCACACTGCTCTTCTCATGTACGCTCTCTTCCTGTGCCAAGGACTTCCACGTCTGAATCTTCAGGCCTCATTTTCCAACTGCCTCTTGGATATCTCCCAGACATTCCATAGGCACCTAAAAGGTGCCTTCCCAACCAGACTAAATGTCTTTCTACAATTCATCTTCTGCTGTTACCTTTCACCATTCACCTGAACTAGAAAATAAACACCCTGAGATTTTTCTCTCCCTTTCTCTCACTCCCACACCCAAGCAGGAATTCTGGCATTCTACCTTCTAAACATCTTGTAACGTGACATGCTCTCCAGCCAAATGCCACTACTTTTGTTCAGACAAGCATCTTCTCTCCCCTGCACTGGGGCTGCAGCCTCTTCCCTGGATTCCTGCCTCTAATCTCCCCCAACTTTGATCATTTGCTTTGCTGCCACCATGTTCAGTGTGGCCATGCCTAAAAGCTTCTAGTGCCTTTAAAATAAAGCCCATATTCATTAGATTCATAATGAGATCCTAACGAGATCCTAACTACCTCTCCTGTCTTTTATTTTTTTTTATTCATTCTTTTCACAAGTATTCACTGGTCACCTACTATGTACCAGACACTATTTTAGGCACTAGAGATGGAACAGAAAACATTGCTACATTTTTATTAAGCCCATTCCCAGGTGCTGCAATACACCCCTATATCTGGCCTCCAGTAACTTGAAATCTCATCGTTTTCTGCACATCTCATGCTCTTTCAGGCTTTCGTGTAATACCTCCATGGGCTGCAAGACGTTTCCTTTCTCTCAGACATATTTGCACCCCCCATAAAGACCTAACACTCAAATTTAACCTCCATGAAGCCTTTCGAGAGTTCCACAGGCAGAGTTAGGCATACTCCCTTCTTGATACATCAAGCCACGTTCAACACATCTCTTCCACACATCTGTCTCCATCACTAAACTGGGAGCCCTTCAAGAGCAGGGTAGCATCTTCTTTCAGTGCACATCCTCAATAAGTGTTACTGATCATATGAACTGAAAAATAAATGAACCAATCCATTCTATTTCATCTTTGAGAGCAGCAGTCCACAAACTGTACGTGCATTAGAATTAGCTGGGAGTCTTTTCATTTGTTTGGTTGGTTGGCTGGATGGTTGACTTTTTTTTCTTCTTCTTCATTTTGTTTGTTTGTTTGAGACAGAGTCTGGCTCTGTCTCTAGGCTGTTGTGCTGTGGTGAGATCTCGACTCACTACAACCTACAACTCCCTGGTTCAAACGATTCTGCTGCCTCAGCCTCCCCAGTAGCTGGGATTAAAGGCATGCGCCACCATGCCCAGTTAATTTTTGTATTTTTACGGAGACGGGGTTTCACCATGTTGGCTGGGATGGTCTCAGTCTCCTGACACCGTGATCTGCCTGCTTTAGCCTCCAAAAGTGTTGGGATTACAGGCGTGAGCCACCGCGCTCAACCGGGAGTCTTATTAAAATGCAAACTCTGATTCGGCGTGAGACCTGTGAATCTGCATTTCTAACAAACTCCATGGGAATATTGATGTGTGGACACTTGGACTATACTACAAGGCTTTAGAACTTGATCATGAAACACACAAAGGGAGGTTAGTTGAGAACTGTTCTTGTGGAAATTAAACAAAAAATTGTTCTGTTTCTATCACATATGCATGACATCTTGACAGCAACAAACTTCCTGAAATGCTAGAGAGAAACAACCATTGTTGTAACCCTTCCCCAGTTGGAAAGCCCACCTCCAGTTCTGCAGATCCTCTCGGAAGCCCTAAACGAAGCTGATTCACTGGACTTGCTTGTTGCAGAAGCCCTAGGCCAGCATTAGTCTCCAACTCTGCGCCTCGCTCGAATGCGCGCCCTCATCACCTCCAGCATGGATGCAGAACCCCAAACTTCCCTGCCAAGAATTGGTGGCCCGGGACGGCTCAATTCCTCTTTCACCCTCCCTGTTCTAAGGCAACAGCCCAGGCTGCCATTCCGGATGCCCCTTTTCAAGCAGTCCTAGCTCATGAGCAAGCCCTTGGCACTGGCTCTGCTGCGCTGGCCAGGCCAACACACCTCTCATCAGCCCAGCATCCTCTGTGCTCTGAACAGTAGCCTGCAAGGACTCACAGAATTGCTTGAAAGGTGATCCCAGTTTTAGTTAAAACTTTTCCTGCCCTCAGAATTCCAAGATGCTACTGGGGATTTACAAGTTGTTTTAAGGCTGTTTTAAAGACAAACCCATGGTATTTACATCGATATATGGGTCTGTGTAAAGTACTGTGCGGTTCTTTATAGAAGGTGCAGTATAAATGTTCTTGTATTACTAGAAGGATTATATAAAAGATGTTAAAACATATTTCGGCTAAGCAGTGGTATAGATGGCAACGGAATATAATGTATCCATTGTAAAGAAATCCCCACCAGAGACCTCTGAAATCTTACATTGATTGAGCTGTGCTGGACCTAAAACGCATTGAAAGTTTTCCAAGTGGTAAAATATTAAATATACTCTTTTTAAAAATATTTACCAGTTAAACACTAAAGTACTATAACTGGCTGACCTTTCACAGCAATTTTCGTTCTACTTTTCCAAAAGCAGCCAAAAAGGGATTGTTTTCTTTTAATGCTTTGTTTTGTCTTCTAGAAAAAAAAAAAGGAACAGACTTATTTTGAGCATAGACTCCCTCCTCCGCCTATGCAATAACATCATAATGGCAGAATAATCACTGTAAACAATGCCCTGGGGATTCAGTTGGCTACAGCAGGGGACTCCAGGAGCCAACTTCAGTGCTTTTCTTAACTACATCATTGCATTTTTGTCTGCAAATGGATAAGAAGAGTCTCCTTTTAGAGCAGGTTGATGGAAAGAGCTAATTGTTGACACATTAGCTAATTGTTATGATTAGCCCCTGACTTCTTTTTTATTCTGGAAGTCAAGATCTCAACTGTGAAATATGAAGATGCTTTACGGCAACAGTGTTATGAAAACATTCAAACAATGAGAGGCTAATCTTCAGAAGCAGTCAATCCGGTGGCAACTAAACAGCCATGCCTTTAAAGAACAGACAACCAGCAGGAAAAAAAAATATCCTAACTGCTGCATCCACCCAAGATTTCAGACATAAGTATTCTGGGGTTATCATTAATGATCTGTTTTTACAAATCTACTATGTCTTTGGAAAGTTGAAGCAACTCCAAACCAAATAAACCACACACAAGCCATAATGGTCCGCTGACAATTGAGGCAGCTTGGAATCTGTGATAATGCGAACCTGTGAAGTGCCACACTTAGATGTTTCTCTATTTTCCAAAGTCAACATGGGATATTTGAAATTGGGATCATTCTCAGCCACAGTTCAACTTGAGAAAACTACTTATGAATACTAAAATGTGCATTATTTTTTCATATTTAGAGAAAAGGGAAAAAGAGGAAATCAAGTAGAGAGAGAAAATATCAAGAAACCAAATCACAGGGTTCGATTCTTGGCTCTGGCCATTGTATGGGTCATTATTCCATGCCTTGTCCACCTGACTTATAAATGCAAGCAAATAATTATTATTTCATGTAAGAATAAACTGGTTTCACATAAAAAAATTATTTGAGGCTGGGCACAGTGTCTCATGTCTGTAGTTCCAGCACTTTGGAAGGCCGAGGCAGGGGACTACTTGAAGCCAGGAGTTCTAGACTAGGCCTAGGCAACATAAGAAGATCCTGTCTCTACAAAACATTTTAAAATGAATCAGGCATGGCACTGTGTGCCTGTAGTCCTAGCTATTTGGGAGGCTGAAGCCGAGGTGCTTAAGGTTACAGTGAGCTATGATCACACCACTACACTCCACTCTGGGTGACAGAGCAAAACCCTGTCTCTGGAGGGAAAAACACTATTTGACTAAATTGCAATTTAAAAATAATTACAGACAAATAATAAAATCAAAGCACAATTTTATCATGAAAAAGTGTGTTCATTTTATATTTTAACAAATGGAGGAAGTACAGACAACTTTCTTAAATTATTCTGGATTATAATCTTTTTTATATAAGATAATTACATTTTACAATCCATCCATTAACCAATATCTGTACATTTTCTTTCTACAGAGATATTTCTTTTAAACTTTAAGTATGTGCATACTTGAGGGGAAAGAAATCCGTTTTCAATAAGCTATTACTTATTTATTGAGATGGAGTCTCACTCTGTCACCCAGGCTGGAGTGCAGTGGCACGATCTTGGTTCACTGCAACCTCTGCCTCCTGGGTTCAAGTGATTCTTCTGCCTCAGCTCCCCAAGTAGCTGGGATTACAGGTATGCACTACCACCCCCAGATAATTTTTTGTATTTTTAGTAGGGATGGGGTTTCACCATGTTGCCCAGACTGGTCTCGAACTCCTGACCTCAGAAGCTCTTCTTTATTTTGATTGTACACAGTTTGACTGAGTGACTTAACTAGTTACTAACTGGTTAACCCAGCAAGAATTGTTTACAAGACTAAATGTGATAATAACTTAATGTGAAAAAAGCAGTGCCTGGCACATACACACCCAATAAATGTTAACTGCCATCATCATCATCATCAAAGTGATAAGTAACTGATCAAAGAGTCAGACTTTCATTTATAGAAAATGTTGTACTCCTTTGGGTATATACCCAGTAATGGGATTGCTGGGTCAAATGGTATTTCTGGTTCTAGATTCTTGAGGAATCGCCACGCTGTTTTCCACTATGGTTGAACTAATTTACATTCTCACCAATGGTGTAAAATTGTTCCTATTTCTCCACAGCCTTACCAGCATCTATTGTTTCTTGACTTTTTAATAAATTGCGATTCTACACATGCACATGTATGTTTATTGCAGCACTGTTTACAATAGCAAAGACATGGAACCAACCCAAATTCCCATCAATGACAGACTAAATAAAGAAAATGTGGTGCATATATACCATGGAATACTATGCAGCCATAAAAAAGAATGAGATCATGTCCTTTGCAGGGACACGAATGAAGCTGGAAGCCATTATCCTCAGCAAACTAACACAGGAACAGAAAACCAAACACCACATGTTCTCACTCATAAGTGGGAGTTGAACAATGAGAATGCATGGACACAAGGAGGGGAACATCACACAATGGGGCCTGTCAGGGGGTGGAAGACAAGGGGAGGGAGAGCATTAGGACAAATACCTAATGCATGAGTGGCTTAAAACCTAGATGACAGGTTGATAGGTGCAGCAAACAACCATGGCACATGTATACCTATGTAACAAAACTATGTATCTCCGAACTTAAAATAAATTTTTTAAAATTTAAAAATTAAAAGAAAGAAAATGGTATACATGTTCCCAGGTTACGCTAAGATGTACCATAGCATTGTACATACAAGAAGGTATTATTTCTACTAATTGTTTGGGGATTGGTTTTTGTTTTCTGTTTTGTTTTGTTTCGTTTTTTCAGTAGCCCATGACAAGTCAATACTTTATTGAACACCTATTACATAATAGGCACTCTGCTACACGGCTTAGATTGGGGCTCTATCTACATAGACAAACTCAGCTGAAGTTTAAAAACCTAACAAACAACAAAACTGTAGTAGTCTTTCCACAATTTAAACACCCCAAGGGTAGAATCCTTAGCTCCTAAAGGGAGAATAAGGTTAGAACGACAAAAGGTAAGAGGGAACTCTTGGAAAGGATATATGCAAGCCCTTATCAAGCGTTAAACAGAAAATAAAATAAAGACAGTACACGAAAGCAAGATAATAACATCAGTGAAGTCCTTCTACCGTAAGTTTGTAATAATTAAATGAATAATAATGTTTTTCTCCCTTGTTAGAATTTCCTTAGGCTCTTTCTTCTCTACAGTTTCAACCAGATTTTTCAAAATTCACTTAGCTTTCTTCCAAGATCATAAGAAATTTTTGTCTCGATCCAGTCCTGCATCTGACATGAGTGCCGCTCTGGCTGAGAGTCAATACTCACTCCCAAGTCTGTGCCAGGGACACAGCCTGAGGCACATCCCTTCCTCTTCCCCGACATGAATCTCTGCCACCACTTGCTCTGACCATCTCCTTGGGTTTCCTCCCAAACCTCCTCCCCTGCTTTAAAAGCACTCAACTTCTTGCTTTTCTTCCCAATCTCTTTTTTATTCTTTTTCTAATGGCCCTCAATAGGAATGACTTGAAATTTATATATGAAGACCAAAATTCTTCCCATGAGAAAGTTATACTCCAAAGTAAAGCTTCATGTAAAGGTTGAAGAGAGATTACTGTAAGGGCATTATGTGGAGCTATTATTTTTTAATGTATTATTATTGAACTGAATCAATAATTGGTTTTGTAGTTGAATTCAACTTGTTTTCCTGCCAAAATATAGATTTGACTCACACTAACTTCTGTGATCCTTTTATTTCTAATTATTCTAAAATTTTGTACATGAGAACCTAACTGTATCTCGCTCTATACATGTTCTTCTGCGGTCTTGGCAATTCCCATCTATCCCTTAATTTACCTCAAGTAAGAATAACACAGGAATAAAATCTCTGTATATGTTAACATATTTCCTTAAAATGTATTAATGGCTTTACAACATGACTGCAAAATATACAATTTTCTACAAATATTCAAGTATGTGTTGGATGGAAGGGGCTGTTTAAAAGCTCACATTATCGGTAGAAAAAGAGAAAAGCTAAAACACCTAAATCAAGTCCCCTCACCTAACATATGAGGAAAATAATACTTAAAGTGGTGAAGTGACTTGCCCAATGTACACATCTGACCTTGGCAGGCCCACAGAGTTTGCACATGCCCTTCCCCCTATGGAAAGAATAATGGCATGTGGTAAGATGCAGGTCTCCTGGTGGTGTGTTGAACTGTATCCAAACAACCCAAAACACGAGACAAGTTAATACAAAGTGGCTGTTAGGTGTTCTACTTCCCCATCTCTAAATTAAAAAAAAAAAGAAAAGAAAAGAAAAAAAAAATGCAATACAATCTAGGTTTGTTGTAAAAGCGTTTGTTTGTTTTTAACTCTACTTTTTTGAACTATGCTTTTCATGTTGGTTTCTGGTGTGTCCTATCTCCAAATTCAAAGGGGATTCCTAGAGATATCCAACATGTGATGAAGCTGCCAAAAGAATAGGAATTTAACTATATTAATTATGACATGTAAGTCACAGTTCAATTGGTTCCAACACAGTGTAAACTTTTTATAAAAGCAGAAAAATAAAAATGGTCAACATCCTGTTAAAGACTGTATTCTCAAGGATGGTCGTGCCACCTGACTCTGTGTCCCCACTCAAATCTCATGTTGAATCGTAATCCCCACTGTTGAAGGAGGAACCTGGTGGGAGGTGATTGGATCATGGGGGCAGATTTCCCCCTTGCTGTTCTCATAATAGTGAGTTCTCATGAGATCCAATTGTTCAAAAGTATTTGGCATTTCCCCTTTGCACTCTCCTTCTCTCTTTCCCTCTCTCTTTCTTTCTCTTGCTCTCTCTCTCCCTCTCTCTCTCTCTCTCTCTTGCTTTCTCTCTCTCTCTTGCTTTCTCTCTCTTGCTTTCTCTCTCTCTCTCTCTCTCTCTCTCCCCGATGCTCCACCATGGTAAGATGTGCTTGCATCTCATTAGCCTTCTGCCATGATTGTAAGTTTCCTGAGGTGAGGCCTCCCAACAATGTTTCCTGTACAAC
Organism: Callithrix jacchus; assembly: GCF_049354715.1. Lineage (NCBI taxonomy): Eukaryota > Metazoa > Chordata > Mammalia > Primates > Cebidae > Callithrix > Callithrix jacchus. Next base: position 17,496,188 of record NC_133518.1, on the reverse strand, counting down.
CTATGGAACTGTGAGTCAATGAAACTTCTTTCCTTGTAAATTACCCAGTCTCAGGTAGTTCTTTATGGCAGTGTGAGAATGGACTAATATCATGTATGGCTACCCATGTATGCCATATGTGTGTATAAGCAGTGATTATGTTCTCTTAAGAACAAGTACAGGCTTTGGAGACAAACTAATCTGGGTTCAGACTCCACCTCTGCCACTCTCTGACCTTTCTTGGGAAGTTAGTTAACAGCTTCGACTCTGGCCCGCCCTAAATCCAGTTACTAGGGCCTTAATAAGAGAAAGGAGAGAACAACTGGAGATGCAGAGATCCAGAGAGAAGGCATAGACAGGAGTCATGCAGCCACAAGCCAAAGAATGCCAAGGGTTGCCAGCAGCCACCAAAAGCCATGAACAGGAGAGAGGCACACAACAGACTCTGCCCCAGAGCCTCCAGGAGGGAGCAGACTCTGCAGACACCTAGATTTTGGACTTCCAGCCTCCAGAACTTTATTTACTATTTTCTTTGATTGAGGCACCAGTACCAGTGCATTAAATGCTTTCCAAGCCAATTTCACTGTCTTTTCCCCTTTCAGAAAAGGTAAAATGTACTGCTTATTAAAACATAAAAAAACTAGACATTGCTCAAGTCTTAAATCAACTACCAACTAATGATGTGTCTACTTATCAAATGTCCCACACACAGAAAAAGAAAGAAAAACTTCAAAAATACTGTGAAATCGATTTTGTGGTTTTAAAACCTAACTCGAAGTGGTTTCTTTTTAGAATGCCACCTTCTTCTCTATTTACTTAATTCAGGAGGACCCCCTGTGCAGGTAGACACAGCCAGAAGGTTTGGCAATGATCTTTTTTCCTGTCACTCCCCTAATCGCCCATCTGCAAAGTAAAGAAATGCAGTGTCATCATTGATTGGCCCTATATAATTCGTAGGGATGCAATTAATAGCTGCAGCAAAGATAAAGCATTTTCAGTTTCTTGGAACACAAGCTCTAAAAAGTAAAAGGGAGCTAAAACCTTAACAATTCCTTTTGCTGAAGGGAATAAACCTCCTGCATCATCTTCCTTGTTTTCTCCTTAATTCAGGCAGATAGTTTGATGACTGAGTGCCATACTATACTTTAATGAAAGGGACAATAGAGAGGTCTGCATTCCCTTAGAATGCAGAGGTGGAAACACTAGGGCAGATAAGGGGATGCCCCTGATTGCTGGAGCACTCTCTCTAGCATTCAGATCAAAAGGAAAGGAGAAGAGAGAAGTATGATTAATTAGTCTCTGTTTTATTTTGTGCTCTATTTTAGGTCACAGGTTTACATGTTAAGCACCGGGTACTCTCATTAATAGTAATAGGTACATGTCATTTTCTCCTTCTTACAAATGTGGTAACTGAGGCCCAGAACGGTTAAATAATGTGGGTCATCCATAAGTGGGCCATAAACATAAAACTGACACTTCTCCCCTTTTTTTGTTTTTGTTTTTGAGACAGAGTCTCACTCTGTTGCCCAAGCTGGAGTGCAGTGGCACTTTAAAAATACTATAAAATTGGTTTTGTGTTGTTGAAACCTAATTTGAAATTGTTTATTTTTAGAATGCCACCTTTTTCTCTATTTACTTAGGAAGAACCCCTGTGCAAGTAGACACAGCCAGATGGTTCAGCAATGCAACCTCCACCTCCCAGGTTCAAGCAATTCTCCTGCCTCAGCCTCCTGAATAGCTGGGATTACAGGTGCATGCCACACGCCCAGCTAATTTTTGTATTTTTAGTAGAGATGGGGTTTCACCATGTTGACCAGGCTGATCTTGAACTCCTGACTTCAGTTAATCCACCCACCTCAGCCCCCCAAAGTACTGGGATTACAGATGTGAGTCACCACAACCAGCCGACACTTGTCTCTTTATAACTTCCCACTCCCACTTAAAAGAAAGGATTCAGGAGTGACCAAGAAAATCGGACACAGTTGTTTACATTTATGCCACTAAACAGCATTAAAGAGAGAGGGTTTCACTGTTAAGTACAGAAAAAAATGCTTTCTGGGCTTAAATCTGACTACAACATATTTTAAATCTGCTGAAACTTAGCCTGATATCAAAAGACAAGCTTTGCCAATGCCAGTTCGGAAAGCTTTGAAACCCGAGTCATGAAGCAGGTGTGGACTCCCTTAGATTGTTCTGGGGGATAAACCACACTCCCCCAGTGTCACAGCTTGCCCAGAAGTTTGCCCGTGTCCTCAATTCTTCACCTGCCTGAGGCTCACCTTCTTGGAGAAGGGAGAGCACAGAAAAGATTACATGTCATTTTTTAAGGCCAAGTAAGGCCTAGAAGTTCAAATAAAAACCCAGATTTTCAGCACAGCTTTTCTGAAATAAGTGTTCCCATGAGAATCACGAGTTCCTACATTGTTGCTTTGACCCTCATAGGCTTATGAATGAGGAAGTCCTTTGGGACGGGGCACCGTCCAGAAGCAGAGTCAAAACTAATGTAAGAAACAGCTTTGCCCTTTAGAGAGCTTGCAATCTAATGGGCAGACACATCAGTCTATTAGAAAGCAATCACAATTTAATCCTCACCATTCTGGCATAACCTCTATCAGGAAAGAAGAGACATCTCTGTACGAATTGCAAGATTAGTGAAAAATAAGGAGGAAAGGCTGGCTTGAGTTAGACCTTGAATGATGAGAAAGGGGATTTGACGGATGAGGAGGGAGGGAATTTTGGTAAGGGAAGACAACTGGCATTAAAGAAAGAGTCATGAAAATTATTACAGTTTCTATGGTAGGCAGAGAAGGAAATGTTGAACACAATGAGCAAATGCAAAGTTATGGCTACTGGGTCTTTTTCCAGGCCAAGATACCCCCATTCACATCCTGTACTTAACTCGCTTTCACCTGGACAGGCTCCTGAAAGGAAAACCTCTGACACGGGACTGTTAAAGGCTCATTTTACTTTCCACAAATACATTTGCCTAATTTTTACAGCCAATTACACAGGAGGTAAACAACTTCTTGATCCAAGATGAAAATGTCATTGTCATCCATTTCAGTGAAGAAGTGAAAACAGTTGTTGAAAGTTACTGGCAGAGCATGAATATGAGATTCTCTAGTGAAGAAACAGAACCTGGCTACCCCACCACAAGGAACTCAAAAGATGCACTGATAAATGTCAATGTTCTGCATAGGAAAGCATTACCTGCTTGTTCTTCAGAAATGTGCATTTCAGTAGGCAGCAACAGAACAAAATCTTTGGAAGTTCGTTGCTTCAACTAGAGATCTGTGGATACAATTATATATATATACAATTTGCCACAGCTCACAAAATTTTATGATCACCTAGACCCCAAACAAAAGCAAGGGGGAAATTACGTGAAAATTAAAGTATTCATCAGGTTTCTGGCATGGAAAATAAATGCAGTCTTTATAAATGAGAGATAGGTTCCCTTTCCTTTTTAAGTGGTATCTGTGATGGAGAGGAAAGCCACTGTGAGTCATGAAATGAGTTGACATTGATTACACCTAAATAATCCACTGACTTGAGGGTGTCTTGATCTCATACATGCTAGCTTCCTATCCACTCTCTACCTCTGTATGCTCCATCCATCCAGCCCTGCAGGTCCTGACACATCTAGTGCCCCATTAAGAGTCTTTCCTGAATGTCTAATGGTGATGTCCAAAAGAGACGACAAGTAATAAAAAAAGAAAACAAATAAAGAAATGTCTACACTTTTTTAAAAATTCAACTTGAAATGCCAAAAATTCTCATCCACTCCTCAGAATCAGAAACCATGTTTCATTTGTCTTGGTTTATGCAGTGCCCATCGCAGTGACTGAGACAAAGACGCTCAAATGTTTGTGAGCAACTGAGAGTCTTTTCTAGGAATATTGAAATCCAATGACTTCTCTTTCATTTTCAATCAAATAAGGTCAAATTAATATTCAAATATTGTACCTTAAGTATTTGAGAATGATGCAGCTCACTTTTCAAGACAGGCAGTTTTTCAAAAAGTTAAACATAGCATTTCTATATTACCCAACAATTTCACTGCTGGGCCCACAGCTAAGAGAACTGAAAACATATGCCTACATAAAACTTGTTCACAAATATTCACAGCACTATTATTTATGATAGTGAGAAAATGGAAACAACCCAAATGCCCCTCGATGAATAATGAATAAACAAAATGTGGTATATCCATACAATGGAAAATTATTCAGCTGTAAAAAGAAATAAAGCTGTGACACCTGCTGCAATATGGATGAATCTCGAAAGCATTGTGCTAAGTAAAAAACACCCAAAATGCTACATACCGTGTGAGTCCATTTATCTGAAATGTCCAGAAAAGGCAAATCCATTAGGACAGAAAGTAGATTAGGGAGGGATAATGAGAAGTAACTGCTAATAGATAAGGGAGATTTCAGGAGATGAAAATGTTCTGGAATCAGACAGTGGTAATGGGTACACAATTTTGTGAATATACTAAAAACCATGAAATTGTATATGTTAAAAGGATATTTTATGGTATATCAATTATATCACAATAAAAAGAAATTTGAGAAACCTCTTGGTGAAGAAATCATAGTTAGAATTTATGTTTAGTACTTCAATTGTGATGAAAACTATTAAGTCTATGTATTCTTTTTTCTTTGTCAATAAGTATTTTGATAATGTTATCAAAATTATTATACCTACAAAAGAAACCTGAAAGCTCTTTGACCATGTATCATATAATCACTTTAAAATAGCAAGAGTAATAATAATAACAGCAACTAACATTTATTGAATACTTACTCTGCATTGGTCACTATTCTAAGTTCTTTACATGTATTAACTCCTAAAAGAGTTAAAAGAACAACTCTGTAACGTGAGTACTATTCTTCTCTCCATCTAATGTAGGAGGAAGCTGAGACACAGAGAGCTTACCACAGTCACACAGCTAGTTAGTGGTGGAGCCAGGATCCAAGCCCACACAGCCTGGTCCAAAGCTGGCACTCTTAACCACCATTCAAGTCCACCTTTAATGCAAATAGGAAGAAAATGGTTGGTGTTGTAGAAAGAGTGCTGGGTGAGTCACTGCAGGCCCAAATCCAGAGACTGGTCTATGTTTTGCCACATGCAAGCTCTGCAAGACTAGTATTTCCTCCTAGCCTGCTCCTCCTGATTTTTACAGTGAGGATGTGGGCAGTGCCATCCCTAAGTCCCCAGTCACTCTGAATCTCCAGGATTCTGTAACTCAGTCATGATACAGCAAACAAACCAAAAAATATTCTGATGTAAATATTCTACATCAAAAACTTTAAACTTATAATTTTTTATAGAAAACAAGTAGGAATTTTAAGATTAAATGACTGAAATTACCTCAGAGGTTAAAGGACAATATCACAGCTACGAGGTACTTTTTTCAAAGCAAAAAAAAAAAGGAGGAAATTCTGTTCATTCTACCTTAGACTCAAGAAATAATTCCTTTTATATATATCTTTTCCTGAAATGCAATTTCGCGATATCTCATTCAATCCTCAACAAATAAATGTCAAAAGCCTCCTATGTGCCAGGAATTTTTGAGGCATTAAGAATAAAATTTTTTTAAATAACATAAAAAAGAAAGGGTTCTGTTCATCTTAGAAGGGGAGAGGAAGCAAATCAATAAGCAGGATAGTTTTAGATAGTGATAAGTGCTAAAAAAGAAAATAAAGCAGGATGATGTGATGGTAATTAGTTGCTTTAATATCTGCTCAAACTTTAGCTACTGTAGGGAAGAAATTTTTGTCTATTTTTCTCATTATGTCCCAAGTACCTAGAAGAGCATTTGAATGAATGAGCAAGTAATAAGCAAATGGCACTCTTTTTATATCGTGGCAGGGACTGCTAGTTAATCACTAAGTCAGTTTCTACCTTCTCCTGGGCTCATAATTAGACTGTATGGATTAGCTTGCCAGAACTTCCATTACAAAATACTTCACGTGGGGTGACTTAAACAACAGAAATTTATTTTCTCACAGTTCCAGATGCTAGAAGTCCAGGTTGAAGGTGTTGGCAGGTTTGGTGCCTCCTAGGGCCTCTCCTGTTGGCTTGCAGATGGTCGCGTTCTGTGTCCTCACGTGGTCTATTCTCTGTGTGTATACACATCTCTGGGTGTCCCTCTCCATATGTCCTAATCGCCTTTTCTTATAAGGACATCAGTCGGATTGAATTAAGGTCCACCCTAACGGCCTCATTTTAGCTTAACTGCCTCTTTAAAGGCCTGTCTCCAAATATAGTCATATGCTGACAGTACTGGAGGTTAGGGCTTTAATATATGCATTGCCAGAGTTACTGGCTGGGGGGAGGGGGGGGCGGTCACAATTCAGTCCTGACACTACATTTCCCAGCCTCCCTTGCATTTAGGTGGAGAGCAGTTGTATGGCAACAGTCAATAGAATCTGAATAGAAGAAATGTGTGCCACTTCCTGGCCCTCTCCACAGAAACCTCATGATCTTCCATGCTGTTTACCCATTCGCTGGCAGGACCCTGACCCCCAAGATGACATTAGAAGCCTCATGGTAAAAGTGACAAAGCCTGGATCCCTGAAAATGGTTGGGCAGAACTTCCCACCGTGCCACTGACAGAGGCCTACATCAGACGATTATATGAGGGAAAAGTGACACGCTGAGATTTGCTTATTACAGCAGCAGTTTGCTTACCTTAAACAACAACACTTCGACAATGCCTTCAGAACTCCTAGTCTTCCCTAAAAGTTTTCTGTCATTCAAGTTAAAGACTTTTAACTTTTTAAAAAAAGATTTCCTCACAGGACTATGATTTCATTCTTAAAAGTCCTCTCTTCCTAATTTTACTTTTAGCCTAAAATACAGGCAAAGTTGGCTGGGCGTTGTGGCTCATGCCTGTAATCTTAGCACTTTGGAGGCCAAGGTGGGCGGATCACCTGAGGTCGGGAGTTCAAGACCAGCCTGACCGACATGGTGAAACCCCATCTTAAAAAAAATAATAAAATAAAATACAGACAAAGTTATCCAAAACTAGGCTGAGGTCTTTTAATGTAAGTTTTTCCTGTTATAGATTGGCACATCACAGATTAAAGTTATAAACAACATGCTATTTATCATGAGATAATGCAAGGACATAAAAAGCAGAGAGTCTCAGTATTCTTAAACCCATAGTTTCAACCTCACAAAAACTAAGCCTGTATGGGACAACTCAGGATTGCCAGCTGCTGCTGTGGTTCATATACTAAAAATAACAGGGCACCAAGGAGCAGCTAGTCAGGCCGAATCTGGGCTGCCGTCCTCACTGGACCAGGAACAACAAACAAGGTGAAGGAGGTAATGAGCGGGTGGGGGCACCAGTCTTTACAGCAGTGATCCTGAAAGCAACAGGGAATCCAAAAATAAACATTGGTTGACTCCAGTGCCCTTGAACAAGTATGCAAAGTCACTGAATAACAGAGCCAGCTAATCTAAACGCCAATCTAAACTTCTCCTGAGCTGCTAATACAGGTGGCCAGATCTTTAACTTCTAAATAAGTATACCAGAAGAGGTATGATGGTTTTATATCATTTATATTAGTAACAGATGCATCTGACCCATTCCAAAATGTCTAAAATTTTCTTTTAGGGGCCCAGAAATATAACTCAGAGCTTGGGTGATGAAATACAAGCAGCAGCCTGCCTATTTGTTCCTTCCTTCATGTATTCATTCATTCTTTCATTCAACATTATTACTTACTCCTAATATGAGCCAGGCACTCTGCTAAGTACTAGACACATGGCTAGTAGAAATCAGTCCTTTCCCTCAAGGATTTCATAGTCTGAGAAGGAAAGCACAAATGCAAATGTGATAATTGTTGTATTGGCATTTTGGCAAGGTACTCTGGGAAGGCAGAGAAGGAAGTGACCAGTCCCCCACCAATGGAGAACAGAGATGAAAACAGAAATACTGGCAAGACCTCCAAATAAGTATCTATTACAGAGACTTTATCTACACTTGGTTTCAAAAGAAGGTAGCTTTAATCCAAACAGGGGTCCAACCATGTAAAATAATTGTACTGTAGGCCCAAAAGCATGAAGGAAAAATCAGGTCTTAGCGTCGAAGGAGAAAGGCCTGAACATCTTGAATGCCCAACCTGACCTTGCCTATGTTCTGTCCTCAGAGATGTCTCCCAAGTCTCCGAGGTACCACTTTTTTCTGATTACCTCCAGCTCCCAAGAGTCTTGCTACAATTCAAAACACATCCTTTAATATGGCCTTACTTCCCGGGCTCCTGAAACATACTTCTATGTCTGCTGGAACATATCGTATAAAAGCAATTCATCACTTATCTTCTTCCAACACACAGCCTGTGTCTTCACCCTGGCTGCCTGGTATTTTACATCCAGTGGCATCCAAATGATCTCTGAAAACAGTGAGCTTTTTAAAACAAAATAAAATGGGGGACTAAGTCATGAACATCAGTGGTCTAATGGTTTATTTTATTTCATATTTTAATTAGATTTACTTACAGCAAGCATCTTTTGTAGTTGAGAAAATGTGGACTGTAAGTGGAGTTCTTTTGATTAGTGAAATGACAAGTTTTTTAAACTCCTTTCAAGAGAGTGACCAGGTCTCAGATTGAGGTTGTCGTATACAATAGTCTTTTCCCCTTGTAACCTTCCTTCAGTGACCAATTAAAGCTGCTTATTCTTACAACAAGGACTGTATTTAGTGTGAACGAAACTGAAGCTAGCACCTTAATTCTATGTAATTCAACTGAATGACTTTATTTCCTCCTCAGGCAGACTCAGGGCTCACGGCCAGTGGATGGTGGTGAGACCCTCTGATCTACTGGATTTGGGCTGCGAAAGATACTTGAATGACTTTGTTGAAGGTGAAGTAAAGGGGAATCAAAGTTCCCGTAATGAAATAGTTCAAGCAGATCTTCATAATCTCTTGAGTCATTGGATAACTGAACAAAATTACTGAAAGAGACTGCAGTAGCCAGACTCTAAGATGGCCCCAGTGATCCCCACCTCCTGGTAGTCCCACCCCTGCGTCATCCCCTCCTATTGAGTGTGAACTGGACTCAGTGACTCTCTTCCAACAAGGAGAATAAAGAGAAGTGTCAGTGTGTGACCCAGAGATAAGGTCGTAAAAAGCAGCGAGTGTCCACCTACATCACTTCCTTAAGGGGAGGCCAGATACCACGTCATGACAGCCCTATAGTGACACCTATGTGGCAAGGAACTGAGGGCTTCTGTGAATGAGCTTGGCAGCACATGGTCCCCAGCCTTCACATGACTGCAGTCCCCAGCAATATCTGGACTGTAACCCGGAAGAAACCCTAAGCTAGAACCACCCTGTCATGCCAACTCCCAGGTTCCCAATCCATAGACTAAAAAAAAAAAAAAAAAAGTATTTGTTGTTTAAAGCTGCTAAATGTGGGGCAAATTCGTCATACAGCAATAATTAGTATAGGAGCTAAAAGTTAGTGGCTCCCAGGACATGGTGTAAGGAGTGCCAAGAATGTGCCCAAATCTATACAATTGTCTCCCCACCTCATTCTCTCAGGCCTGAAGTGCTGCAAGTCCTATCTTAAATATGTATTCAGTTACTCATAGGGTATACATTGGGTCTGTGTGCGATCAGGTACCAAGTGTTACAGACAGCAAGGGAATGTGCCCCTTCTGAAATCTCATGTTCCTTCCCCTTAAGAATCAACCAGCTTTCCTGTCATAAACAGTTTTTAAGGCCACTAAAAACTGAAGCTAACCATTGAACCCCAGTCACAGCTGAGTCCAAGGCCTCCTATTAAAAGGAAAAAAAAGGAACTTCATGGAATGTAGTCATCACCACCCCACCCTCAGAGCTTCCCCTAAATTTAAATAAAAACATTCCACTCTACACTTTTAAAAATTAAGTATTCACACAAAGCAGACACTGGCACATAAAATATCTTTTTACTTCACCAATTTGAATACCAGAGATTTGCCTTAAAGGGCCAGGCAACCTGAAGCTTTTCAACAAAAACAAGGCATGGAATACAGGAGGTAAATGATATTTCATCTTAAGCATCAGTATATTGTCTATAGCATTAGGGTTTCTCAAAGGATCAGTACTAAGTAGTGCCTATCATTATATTAATGATAAACCATTTGCATATCACTAAGAAGTTTTACCCAGGTAGGGCTAATCCCTAAGTTTATTTGGCTTGTAGATCAGCCAACAGGTTCCTTATGCACCGAAGGCAAGGCAAGAAACACACTTTTTCTTCAACCCAGTTGGTCGGACCAAATGCTTACGTATATACATTTTCCCCCGGCATTATAACCATCGTGCACCTTCCAAAGCAATAATACTATTTCTTACATAAAAGTCTTAACTAGAAAGACTTTCAACTAGCCAAATTCAATAACAAAGAGGCATATACTTAAGGCTTGGCTACTGTGAAATGAAGTTATAAGCTGGTGAAATGAAGTCATAAGCTGGTCATACAAAGACATATTTTTCAATAACAGGATTTTTAAAAGATTTTTTAAAATAATTCATACCTTTGTTGATTCCACTTGTGCCATTTGCAATTCAACATCAGAAAATAATCACTCCAAATGGTTCTCCCTGCTATGATTCACCACGGTGAATGATTCTGCCATTCACAGCAAATCAGAGAATGGTTTGGAATGGCTTATTTTCCTGCTCCAATAAACTATGTCTAGGCATTCAGCAGATTTTTCTTTTGTTTCTTATTATTTTGCAGAGTCGAGAAAAATATGAAAAATAAAAGAAATAACTGAATGGCCCACTGCTTTCAAAACTTATTTAGTCTTGCTCATTTATGTCAAACCTATTATAATTCACCTCCATCCTGCTGTTTTTCCAGTGTGTTTTCCATATCACGGAACCCTCAGCAGTAGAGGCCCATTCTCTTTCGGATCCCAAGGCATGGCTTACCTTTTCACACGAAGCTCTAAGTGCTCACTGCCAAGATAGATGTGTGTGATAAAATTAAAGTATTTCACTGGTCTTTTGTTCTAGAAATAATTAGCACAAATCTCCTTTGTTGCATCAATTGTGTATCATTGTCTATCCAGCAAGTATCTCAACACCTACTTTGCCATGCTGGCTCCCAGCCCGGAAAGCTGACTGACATGAAATGACAATGACGCCTTTTGACAGTTTTCAACATACTGCTTTAATAATTTTTTCAATTGTATACTTTTCCTAATTCAGGAGTCTAGGTCAGTAACTACTAAGAAACAGCTGCCTCCATTCTCTTTACCCTCCTACTCTTGTCCTTAGGATTCCAGGAATCATCCATCAGAAGTATTCAACCTATGAATGCTTAAACCTTTGGAAAGCATCTAGAGTCCCTCTCCAACAGACTTCTAGAAAAAACAATAATGAATAATGATAGACCCAGTCAGAGAGAATTATCTTCTCATCATTTTTCACACTAATGTATAAAGTTACATCCTACAATCCTCTCTCTTCTCAAAGCATTTACACATACACACACATGCCATACACACACACACAAGTATGCACACACACCACATACCACACACACACCATACACATACACTCATTATCATGAACATATTCATCATGTATTTGTGTGTGTGTGTGTGTGTGTGTTTACAAGTTATATAGGTATTCTGCTGCACTTCAAACTCACAAAAATTAATATTAGGATGAGAAAGAAATAATATACACAGGCATTCTATTCTATACGTCTGCTACACTTCAAACCTACACACCTCCTGGGGCATACATTTTCCACTTTGAAGATTCCAGTGCTATACCATGTTCTGCCCTTTAATAGTCATTTGTTTGGTGGGAGAAAACAATATATCTGCCACTTTCATAAAGCATTTGATACACATTATTTCAAATAATCCTCACAAAACCTTCTCCTCATTTTACAGACTAGGAATTTAAGTAACATACATGCCTAAGATCACCCAGATGGACTGTGGCTAAACTAGATTTGAAGCCAGGGCAATACTACAAATATATGACAGATTAAATGGGTTTTTATGTGCCAGTCTGGATACCACACCACCACTTACAATATTACTTCTAAGGGAAAATGCTTTCTGAGCTCTAATTAACTCACTTGTAAAGGAACTTTTAGAATATAGATCATATATTCAGGACTAGATGTATTGCATATTTTTGAATAAATGTTTTTTCATACAGGATAATCTGAAACTTTTATTATGCCGCTAACGCCAAAAAGTAAATCATATAAACATAAAAGCCCTACCAAGCAGTGCTGAGATGCCCATGTTCTACAAGACAACCACCCAATACTCAAGGTGGCATTTCTACCTTTACTTGTATATCTAGTTTCACATCCTGAAATTAATGAACTACATTTCCTTATAAGTGTTTAAGAATCAGTTAAATTTCATTTATAATTATTAACCTAGTAAGTGTTATGCTTTAGCTTTGGAAAATTATCTTTTCTTTCAAAGCCAAAAAGTTGCAAATGCAAGGAAGAAAGTGCCTGTAATGAACTGTGCTTTGGGTCAGAAAGCTGGCTAGAAAAAGCAAAGCATTTTTGTTTTCCCTCTGCCAAAGAAGGTGACTTAGATACTTAGACTTATGCTGGAATTCCTTGAATCTTCTTGAACCCTAGTTTCTTAGATTGCCTGCATTGATGAAGTAATATTTTTACTTTTGATATTTAACAATGCATTTTATTTTTTAAAAAAATAAAGTATATTCCCTTTGGCCCATAACCTGACTTCCGTGAACCTAATCTAAGAAAATAATATAAAATTATGAAAACATTTTAGACATTGAAATATTTATTAATAATGTTACTTATAAATTGAAAATTTAAAAGCAACTTGTATGTTTAACAATAAAGAAATGACAGATATACTCAATGATATAGCATATTTCTGTTTAAAACGGTGGCTATGAAAGCCATATAGCAGCATCAAAAAATAAGTTTAGATATATTAATTGAGAAAAGCAAGATATAAACCATGTCTGCATTGTACATACAATGACAATAATATCATAAGAAAAAAAGACTAGCAGCAAATGAGCCAAAATGAATCAATATTTTGGTTAATGGTAGTAGAATTTTGGGTGACTTGTTTTCTATATTTTCTAATTTTCTCTGATGTGACTATCTTTTTTTTTTTTTTGAGACGGAGTTTCGCTCTTGTTACCCAGGCTGGAGTACAATGGCGCAATCTCGGCTCACTGCAACCTCTGCCTCCTGGGTTCAGGCAATTCTCCTGCCTCAGCCTCCTGAGTAGCTGGGATTACAGGCACACGCCATCATGCCCAGCTAATTTTTGTATTTTTAGTAGAGACGGGGTTTCACCATGTTGGCCAGGATGGTCTCGATCTGTTGACCTCGTGATCCACCCGCCTCGGCCTCCCAAAGTGCTGGGATTACAGGCGTGAGCCACCGCGCCCGGCCGTGACTATCTTTTTATTACTAAAAAGGGGTTTCTAAAAACCGGCATCTGACAATTTATAAAAAATTTCCACACATTTATAAGAAAAATATAAATATCTCTAATTGAAACTAGAAAAATATGAACAAACAATTCAAAAAAGGAAATCCAAATGGGAATAAAATGAAAATAGGTTCAATAGTCTCTAGTAATTAGAGAAATTTAAATTAAAATAATAGAATAGAATTCCATGTCATAATATTAACAAAAATTTAAAAGTGTTATAATTTTGGATGTAAAGGTATATGAATAATGGAACTTTCATACACTGTAAGGAAGAGTAAAAATTGGTACAATCACTTTGGAGAGTAACCTGGTAACATAAAGCACATAAGAGTCACAACAATGTTTATTGTGACATTATTCATAATAGTAAAAAGTTCAAAACAGCATGCATTTCTATCAATAGGGATATAGATAAATCGTGATATTTTCATATGATGAAATATTATAAAGCAATAAAAATGAACTAATTTGACCTATAGGAAACATCACAGATAAATCATAAAAGTATACTGTTGACAAGGGAAAAAAGCTCAGGATAATATAAACAGTTGATACCATTTAAATAAAGTTTTAAAGCATGCAAAACAATGCTATTTTATAGCTATGTCTGTGATAGCAATAACGTAAAAACATGCATGGAATAGCTAACCACCAAATTCGGGAAAATGACAAATGGGATTCAAGATTGTGAATCCAGAGGACCTAAGTTCTCGTCTTGTAATGTAAAGCACACACCACACATAGACACACACACACAATCCATCTGAAGCAAGATTAGCAAAGCATTATTAAAGACAAGTGGATGCATATTTGCAGATACACAGGTGTCCCTTATTTAGTCTTTTTTTCTTAGTATTCAACATAAACATTGTAAAGAAGCAGTGAGCACCTAGGCTGGGCATGGGTGCTCATGCCTGTAATCCCAGCATTTTGGGAGGCTGAGAAGGGCAGATTGCTTGAGACTAGGAGTTCAAGAGTAGCCTGGCCGACATGGTGAAACCCCATCTCTACTAAAAATACAAAAATTAGTCGGGCATGGTGGTGTATGCCTGTAATCCCAGCTACTTGGGAGGCTGAGGTAGGAGAATCGCTTGAACCTGGAAGGTGGAGGTTGCAGTGAGCTGAGATGGAGCCACTGCACTCCAGCCAGGGTGACAGAGTGAGAGGAAAGAAGGAAGGAAGTAGGGAAGGGAGAGAGGGAAGGAGGGAGGGAGGGAAGGAGGGAGGGAGGGAAGAAAGAGAGCACCTAAAACTTGAAACAATAAAAATTCTCTTGCAAGGGTCCAGAATCTTATTTCTAAACAAAATAAACAGAGTGCTCTCAATGAAATAAACAGTGGTTGGAACTGAGGTAGCTCCACAGAGGATGATCTAGGTAAGTAAAGTCATTTGCAGTCTCTCCGATCCTGCTTCTACTTGCTGTGAGGTACCGCATGTTAGAAATGTCACTTCTGCCTTTGTATCTGGCGGAGGAATTCGGGCAGGTAGACAAACCCAAAAAAGATATCAGTTTATCGTGGTGGAGAGGCTCATCCTCAAAAAACTCTAACGTCACAGTTCAAAGTGCTTCAGTTACATGTATTGCTGTTTAATTGCGTAGCAACATTAATTTGGTGTCTTAACCATTCTGCCCCCTGGAAGATATTGACTTGTCCAACCCACAAAAACTTGAAGACTCTCAAGGCTTCCCAAAACCCTAAGCTCTCTAGAAAGGAGCCATGCTTAGAAGGACTAGAAAATTTTGTCTGGGAAAAGCCATCTTCAACAGTCTGAGAGCCTGTTATCACATGGAAATGCTGGTAGGGGGCTGGGGTGTGGTGGCTCATGCCTGTAATCCCAACACTTTGGGAGGCTGAGGTCGGCGGATCACCTGTCAGGAGTTCAAGACCAGCCTGGCCAACATGGTAAAACCCTGTCTCTACTAAAAGTACAAAAAAATTAGGCAGGCATGGTGGCAGGTGCCTGTAATCCCAGCTACTTGGGAGGCTAAGGTAGAAGAATCACTTGAACCCGGGAGATGGAGGTTGCACTGAGCCAAGACCATGCCATTGCACTCCAGCCTGGGCAAAATGATAAAAAAAACTCCATCTCCAAAAAAAAAAAAAAAGTGCTGGTAAAGAAGAAGAGATGACTGCTTTGCAAGGGGTCACATTCTGTCTGTTTTTGGAGGCAATTATTATTCTTTTGTTCCAGCAGAGGGTGCACCCTGGCAGACAAGTCAGAATCCTATGGTAATTAGCATGCAAAGAGGCATAGCCAGCATACTACTCTGCCCTGGAGAGCAGACATGGGGGTAAGCACATTCAAAAAACCCACTCCACCTTCTCAGATCAACACTACCACCACGTGCAACTGTAATCCTGGCCTGCATCATCTCCAAACACTAAAGAAGCAGGTAGAAACCTGCTTACAATCCAAATAATAGAAAAATTTGATATTGAAATATCCCATGTTTTGATCTACTATTCCCTTGAAAACATCTTTTGTGAACAAATATCTCAAAAAAATCAAGGCAAACCAGCCTGAAATGTGTGTTGTTTGACTTTCTGGCCATCTAGTCTGCATCTGGAGGCAAATTTGGAATGTGGAGCAAATCTACTCAAAGATTGACCCTCCTCCTTCCTGAACACTCCAGAAGCTTTTGGAATTCCACCTGCCAAGTCATGCTTCATTCGAGGAAGTCGATTATCTTAGTCCCAGTGTGAAGGGTGCTGGATAGGACACTACATGGACAGCAGACGTAGTGATTCACATATTCCACTACAAAGAGATTTGTGTTTTTAAAACAAATGAAAAAAAAGGAGGCTTAGGGAGGAGAGACTCAAGATGGCATAGTGAGAACAACCCAGGATTAAAGCTCTTGGTGAATGCACGGAGAGGGTGAGTCAGGGCCGCATATCCAGATGGATCTTTGTTGCCCACAGAACGGGGAAATTCCCAGGTATAAAAGAGACGTGGGACGCCAGGCAGAGGTTTTGGCTGGTGCAGCCGGCAGCCGGTGCAGCTGGCAGCTGGCGCTGTAGCACAGCGGCGCTACACAGAGCTCTGCACAAAGCACACTGGTCCAGGTGCCCTGTTGAACCGGCAATCTGAGACTTGAGAGGGCTGAACTTGAGACTGCACAGGACTTGGACAGTGAGCCAAACCAGGAAATTCCAGGGAAACAGCGTTTGGGGTAGCGCAGTAGGACAAACAAAACAGCGATTCCAAATGCTCCGGGTGGAGAGATTCCTTGCGGGCACAGCTGAACCCAGGACGGTGCAGCTCCGTGGGGGAGGGGCATCTGCCATTACCGAAGCAATCTGCCCCTACTGAGGTACACGCCCATTGCTGACGCAGCCTGCCGTTGCCGAGGCAACCCGCTACAACAGAGAGACTCCGCCACAGGGCGTAGCCCATGGCAACAGGGCGGAGACCGCAGCAGCAGGGCAGAGCCTGCAGCAACAGGGCGAACCTCACACCAGCAGGGCGGAGCCTCGGCAGGCAAATAGTGACTAGACTGCCTCCTAGCTGGGCAGGACAGCACAATGGACACTCACAAAGAAAGCCCCAACCCCCGCCCCAAGACAGAGCATCTGAGAAAAAAAAGGGTTTTTTTATGAGTTCTGCTGCAGCAGAATTAAACGTAGCAGCCTAACAGCCCTGAATGAACAACAGAGCTCACAGCTCAGCACTTGAGCTCCTATAAAGTACAGACTGTCTCCTCAAGCAGCTCCCTGAGCCCTCTATGTCCAAAAGACTGATATTTGGCAAGCATCATTCTGGGACAAAGATAGCAGAAAAAGAAACTGGTAGCATCCCTCACTGTTCTGCAGCTGCTATAGGTGCACCCCAGACAAGCAGGGCCTGGAGTGGACCTCAACAGTCGTACAGTGGAGGGGCTAGACTGGTAGAAGGAAAACCAAGTAACATAAATACTTCATCATCAACAATCTGGGCGTCCATTCAGAGACCCAATCGAAAAGTCAGCAACTACACAGACGACAGGTGGATAAATCCACAAAGATGGGAAGAAACCAGCACAAAAAGGAGGAAAACACCTGAAACCAGAACACCTCGCCTCCTACAAAGGACCAAAACTCCTCACCAACAAGGAAACAAAGCTGGACGGAGAATGACTGTGACAAAATGATGGAATTAGACTTCAGAAGGTGGATAACGAGAAACTTTTGTGAGCTAAAAGAACATGTTTTAAATCAATGCAAAGAAACTAAGAACCTTGAAAAAGGATTTGAAAAACGATTCGAGGAAATGATAACAAGAATGGATAACTTAGAGAGGAATATGAATGAATTAAAGGAGCTGAAAAACACAATACGAGAACTTTGCGAAGCATGCACAAGTTTCAACAGCCGAATGGACCAAGCAGAAGAAAGAATATCAGAAGTCGAAGGTCAACTCAATGAAATAAAATGAGAAACCAAGATCAGAGAAAAAAGCACTAAAAGGAATGAACAAAGTCTTCAAGAAATATGGGACTATGTGAAGAGACCTAACCTACATTTGATAGGTGCACCAGAATGTGACGAAGAGAATGAATCCAAGCTGCAAAATACTCTTCAGGACATTATCCAGGAAAATTTCCCCCACCTAGCAAGGCAGGCCAACACTCAAATGCAGGAAATACAGAGAACACCACAAAGATATTCCGCAAGAAGAGCAACCCC
Source organism: Callithrix jacchus (assembly GCF_049354715.1). NCBI lineage: Eukaryota > Metazoa > Chordata > Mammalia > Primates > Cebidae > Callithrix > Callithrix jacchus. Next base: position 17,478,072 of record NC_133518.1, on the reverse strand, counting down.
AAGGCACATAATCGTCAGATTCAACAAGGTTGAAATAAAGGAGAAAATACTAAGTGCAGCCAGAAAGAAAGGTCGGGTCACCCACAAAGGGAAGCCCATCAGACTCACAGCAGGTCTCTCGGCAGAAACTCTACAAGCCAGAAGAGAGTGGGGGCCAATATTCAACATTCTTAAAGAAAAGAACTTTCAACCCAGAATTTCACATCCAGCCAAACTGAGCTTCAGAAGTGAAGGAAAAATAAAATCCTTTGTGAACAAGCAAGTACTCAGAGATTTTGTCACCACCAGGCCTGCTTTACAAGAGCTCCTGAAAGAGGCACTACGCATAGAAAGGAACAACCAGTACCAGCCATTCCAAAATCACACTAAATGCTAAAGAGCATCAACATAATGAAGAATCCACAACAACTAAAGGGCAAAACAGCCAGCTAGCATCGAAATGGCAGTATCAAATTCACACATAACAATACTAACCCTAAATGTAAATGGACTAAATGCACCAATCAAAAGATACAGACTGGCAAATTGGATAAAAATCCAAAACCCATCTCACATGCAAGGATACACAAAGGCTCAAAATAAAGGGATGGAAGAAGATTTACCAAGCAAATGGAGAGCAAAAAAAAGCAGGAGTTGCAATTCTCATCTCTGATAAAATAGACTTTAAAGCAACAAAGATCAAAAGAGACAAAGAAGGACATTACATAATGGTAAAAGGATCGATACAACAAGAAGAGCTAACGATCCTGAACATATATGGACCCAATGCAGGAGCACCCAGATACATAAGGCAAGTTCTTAATGACTTACAAAGAGACTTAGACTCCCACACAATAATAGTGGGAGACTTTAACACTCCACTGTCAATATTAGACAGATCAACCAGACAGAAAATCAACAAGGATATCCAGGGCTTGAACTCAGACCTGGAGCAAGCAAACCTGATAGACATTTACAGAACTCTTCACCCCAAATCCACAGAATATACATTCTTCTCAGCACCACATCACACCTACTCTAAAACTGACCACATAATTGGAAGTAAAGCATTCCTCAGCAAATACAAAACAACTGAAATCATAACAAACAATCTCTCAGACCATAGTGCAATCAAGTTAGAACTCAGAATTCAGAAACCAACCCAGAACCGCACAGCTTCATGGAAACTGAACAACTGGCTCTTGAATGTTCACTGGATAAACAATGAAATGAAGGCAGAAATAAAGAAGTTTTTCAAAAGCAATGAGAACGAAGACACAACATACCAGAATCTCTGGGACACATTTAAAGCAGTCTCTAGAGGAAAATATATGGCAATAAGTGCCCATATGAGGAGAATGGAGAGATCCAAAATTGACACTCTATGTCAAAATTGAAAGAGCTAGAGGAGCAAGATCAAAAAAACTCAAACCCAGCAGAAGACAAGAAATAACTAAGATCAGAGCTGAACTGAAGGAGATAGAGACACGAAAAACCCTTCAAAAAATCAATAAATCCAAGAGCTGGTTTTTTGAAAAGATCAACAAAATAGACAGACCACTAGCCAGATTGATTAAAAAGAAAAGAGAGAACAACCAAATAGATGCAATGAAAAATGATAAAGGGGAAATCACCACAGATTCCACAGAAATTCAAACCATCATCAGAGAATATTAAAAACAACTGTATGCACATAAACTAGTAAACAAATGGATAAATTCCTGGACTCCTGTATCCTCCCAAGCCTAAACCAGGAGGAAGCTGAAACTATGAATAGACCAATAACCAGGTCAGAAGTCGAGGCAGCAATTAAGAGCCTACCACACAAAAAAAGCCCAGGTCCAGATGGATTCACAGCCGAATTCTACCAGACACACAAAGAGGAGCCGGTACCATTCCTTCTGAAACTATTCCAAATAATCCAAAAAGAGGGAATCCTTCCCAAATCATTTTATGAGACCAATATCATCCTGATACCAAAACCCAGCAGAGACCCAACAAGAAAAGAAAACTTCAGGCCAATATCCATGATGAACATAGATGCAAAAATCTTCAATAAAATATTGGCAAGCTGATTGCAATAGCAAATCAAAAAACTTATCCATCATCATCAAGTAGGATTCATCCCGGGGATGCAAGGCTGGTTCAACATACACAAGTCTATCAACATAATTCACCACATAAACAGAACCAAAAACAAAAACCACATGATTATCTCAATTGACGCAGAGAAGGCATTTGACAAAATTCAACAGCCCTTTATGCTAAAAACCCTCAATATACTCGGTATTGATAAAATGTATCTCAAAGTAATAAAAGCTATTTACAACAAACCAACAGCCAATATCATACTGAATGGGCAAAAACTGGAAGCATTTTCTTTGAAATCCGGCACTAGACAAGGATGCCCTCTTTCACCACTCCTATTCAATATAGTACTGGAAGTTCTAGCCAGAGCAATCAGGCAAGAAAAAGAAATAAAGTGTATTCAAATAGGAAAGGTGGAAGTCAAATTGTCTCTATTTGCAGACGACATGATAGTATACCTAGAAGACCCCATCGCCTCAGCCCAAAAACTCCTGAAACTGATATGCAACTTCAGCAAAGTCTCAGGATATAAAATCAATGTGCAAAAATCACAAGCATTCCTATACACCAATAACAGACTTAAAGAAAGCCAAATCAAGAACGAACTGCCATTCACAATTGCTACAAAAAGAATAAAATACCTAGGAATACAACTCACAAGGAATGTAAGGGACCTCTTCAAAAAAACTACAAACCACTGCTCAACGAAATAAGAGAGGACACAAACAGATGGAGAAACATTCCATGTTCATGGTTAGGAAGAATTAATATTGTGAAAATGGCCATACTGCCCAAAGTAATTTACAGAATCAACACAATCCCCATCAAGCTACCATTGACTTTCTTTACAGAACTGGAAAAAAACACCATGAACTTCATATGGAACCAAAAGAGAGCCCGCATAGCCAAGTCAATTCTAAGCAAAAAGAACACAGCAGGGGGCATCACACTACCGAATTTCAAACTATACTACAAGGCTACAGTAATCAAAACAGCACGGTACTGGTACCAAAACAGAGATATAGACCAATGGAACAAAACAGAGGCATCGGAGGCAACACAACATATCTACAACTATACAATCTTTGATAAACCTGACAAAAACAAGCAATGGGGAAAGGATTCCCTGTTTAACAAATAGTGTTGGGAAAACTGGCTAGCCATGTGCAGAAAGCAGAAACTGGACCCCTTCCTGACGCCTTACACTAAAATTAACTCCAGATGGATTAAAGACTTAAACATAAGACCTGGCACCATAAAAACCCTAGAAGGAAATCTAGGCAAAACCATGCAGGACATAGGAGTAGGCAAGGACTTCATGAACAAAACACCAAAAGCATTGGCAACAAAAGCCAAAATAGACAAATGGGACCTAATCAAACTCCACAGCTTCTGCACGGCAAAAGAAACAGTCACTAGAGTGAATCGGCAACCAACAGAATGGGAAAAGTTTTTGCAGTTTACCCATCTGACAAAGGGCTGACATCCAGAATTTACAAAGAACTCAAACAGATTTACAGGAAAAAAACAAACAAGCCCATTCAAAATTGGGCAAAGGATATGAACAGACACTTTACGAAAGAAGACATATATGAGGCCAACAATCATATGAAAAAATGCTCATCATCACTGGTCATCAGAGAGATGCAAATCAAAACCACATTGAGATACCATCTCACGCCAGTTAGAATGGCGATCATTAAAAAATCTGGAGACAACAGATGCTGGAGAGGATGTGGAGAAAAAGGAACACTTTTACACTGTTGGTGGGAGTGTAAATTAGTTCTACTATAAGGACACATGCACACGAATGTTCATTGCAGCACTGTTTACAATAGCAAAGACCTGGAATCAACCCAAATGCCCATTGATGATAGACTGGATTGGGAAAATGTGGCACATATACACCATAGAATATTATGCAGCAATCAGAAATGATGAGTTTGTGCCGTTTGTAGGGACATGGGTGAATCTGGAGAACATCATTCTCAGCAAACTGACACAAGAACAGAAAATGAAATACCGCATATTCTCACTCATAGTCAGGTGATGAAAAATGAGAACACATGGACACAGGGAGGGGAGTACTAAACACTGGGGGCTATTGGGGGGAAAAGGGGAGGGCCAGTGGGAGGGGGTGGTGGGGAGGGATAGCCTGGGGAGAAATGCCAAATGTGGGTTAAGGGGAGAAAGGAAGCAAAACACACTGCCATGTGTGTACCTATGCAACTGTCTTGCATGTTCTGCACATGTACCCCAAAACCTAAAATGCAATAAAAAATTAAAAAAAAAAAAGGAGGCTTAGTTCTCAAAACTGTCCTCTTGCCATAAGATTCACCAGAATTACTCACAGTTACCATAGTCATTCTCAGCAATGTCAAGTGTAGGTGTTCTTCCAGGCCTTCAGAATGGTTGTCTTTCTCGTCTCCTCTCTCTACTTGAAATGGCCCAGAAAAAAAATGCACTGACCAAGAGCCCCATCTAAAATCAATTGTTTGCTTAAAAATGGCTACCATAATGTATAATGGTTACCGAAATGTATCTTGTCAAAGATGATTATTTTAAAAGACAGCTCTTTTCAATAAAGGGAATAACTAGCAGCATTAGAAAAAAATCAAAGAAAATGTGTGGAATAAATTCCAGTAATCTTGACCATGGGGTAATTAATATTTTTTCAAAAAGAAAAAACTTATTTCAATCACTAAGGTGACTCAAACGTGCAAGACATCTACTTGTATTCAAAAGACTAAATGTCACAACCATGAACCAGCCAAGACTCACCATCTGAGAGTTAGATATTAAAGAAAAGTCTTGAGCTTCATTCTCCTAGTCTATGCTTGCTTAAAATCAACATAGTAAAGAATCAGAATATAGGAAAAAGCAGTAAAGCTCTGTTAAAGAAAAACCATGCACATATGCTTATTGGGATGTAAAACACAAATAATCTATGTATGAGATAAATATATTTCCAAATTCAAAGAATCTATAGGTGTTATAAAGTATTTCCAAATTTTATCATATACTTAAATCCAGGTTTCCACAGTACGTCTTCAGTTAATCAAATAGAGTTTACAGTAGTTCAAGTGCCCCCCAAAAATATTTTAGCAAGAGCTACTTACATAAAAAATGATATTGCCCATATAAGTTCAATGAAACAAGTTTTCCATTTGAAATATCAAATTAATTGCCAAAATCTCCATTTTTATCCTCTGAACACTAAAAGGTTTCATGTAATGAGGTTTAATTTGAAGAATTCTCTTCACTATATATGATTTCATCTCACTTAAAAACCATAGTGCTTCAGGTGTCCAAACCAATGCTGCAAACTGTACCTGGACACACATATGTGCAGAGCCTACCCCCAATCCCAGGAGAAACTTACACATGAAGATCCCTCAGTTTAGCCAAGTCAACTCTTCTAGAAATTAATATTAAAGAGAACTTTGAAGAAGGATGGTACAGGAGAACAGGTGCAGCAAAGGCAACATGTATTGAACATCTTTTATGCACCTCTTATTGTAAGTATTTCATCTCATACAATCCTTACAGTCACCCCTGAGGTATACACAATTGCCCCCACTGGGCAAAAGAAAAAAGGGAAGTGGTTGGGCATGGTGGCTCATACCTGTAATCCTAGCACTTTGGGAGGCCGAGGCAGGTAGATCACCTGAAGTCAGAAGTTCAAGACCAGCCTGGCCAACATGGCAAAACCACATCTCTACTAAAAATAAAAAAATTAAAAATAGCCAGGCATGGTAGGGGGCACCTGTAATCCCAGCTACTCTGGAGGTTGAGGTAGGAGAATCACTAGAACCCTGGGGGCAGAGGTTACAGTAAACCGAGGTTGCACCATTGCACTCCAGCCTGGGCACCAGAGCAAGACTGTCTCAAAACACAAAAAAGAAACAAAGGAAGGATGGATGGAAGGAAGGAGGCTAAGTGTGCTGCCCAAAGTTACACAATGGGGAGGAGTGTCCAGGGTCTGAACTTCATGAGGGGAGAACTACCCTCCAATTCCAAACCCTGTGCCTAGCAAGTACCAGAGATAGGGTAGGCATTTGATACATGTTTGTTGAATTGTATATGACTGTAAGGCCTATCCACTTTGGAGCATCCTAGAGAATAGTGTCCTGGAGAATGGTGTTAGCCAAAATGCAGTGCGAGGGATAAAAAGGAGGGGCAGCCACGCAGTCTGGGATGAACCAAGTAACTTCATCACCCAGGCTGTCTGTGGCTTCACTGCTCTCTTCCCATTCACTATCTTCTCACCATTATCTTTGTTCGGTTCTGGATATCCATCTAGATTTGCTTTCCCAAGGTTGCTGCCAGTCTTGGCAGGACCCAAGGCTGCTTATCCTTCACCTCACTTTTCAAGGAAGCTGGTAACCATAAAAATACTGGCCCAACTGTGGCTTCCATCCTTTAGCTATCTGGGATTACCTAGGCCCTGAGACATCCCAGCTTCCCACTGACATTGTTGTCTCAAAATTCCAAGACTTTGCAGGAAAACATTGGGAGAGGAGCTCCAGAAAAATCTGGTAGGTCAGGGAGGGCTTGTGTTGCTTTCATAGATGGTTTTTAGCGAGAGTTTGAATCTGCCTAGAGTGCACACCTCAAGTAGTTATTAGAAATAACTGTTAGGAGTTTGTGTTCTTCAACAGGGGTGTATGGGGGAGTCAGGGAGGTTTGGCAGCCCCTGGCATGCACACTGCTGGTAACCTGGTGTATCAGTTAGTTTTCACACTGCTATAAAGAACTACATGAGGCTGGGTAATTTATAAAGAAAAAAGGTTTAGTTGATTATAGTTCTGTGTAACTGGGGAGACCTCAGGAAACTTACAATCATGGTGGAACGTCAAGGGGAAACAAGGACCTTCTTCACATGGAGGCAAGAGAGAGAAAGAGCAATGCGAGGAACTGCTAAACACTTGCAAACCCTCAGATCTTGTAAGAACTCAATCACTATCACAAGAACAGCATGGAGGAAATCACCCCCATGAGCCAACCACCTCCCACGAGGTCCCTCCCTTGACAAGTGGGGATTACAATTTGAGTTGAGATTAAAGTGGGGACACAGAGCCAAACCATAACACCTGGGAAAGAGTTTTAAGACACTAAAACACAAAGACTGTGGAAAGAGGTAACTGGGCATGTACCTGGTGGCCGAGCCTGAGCACCAAACAGCCTTGACCACAGGGTCTTGCAAAATGACACCCCACTCCTGCTTAGAGCTTAAGGAAGCACTCTCTCAGGTGCCCTCTCTGCACTGCTGGTCAGGCTGGTTTTAAAATTACAATAATCAATAATAATATCAAAACTACAACCACAATTCGCTAATTGCCAGGCACCATGCAAGGTTCTCTACCTATTCCAAGCCCCATTGATGGGGGTTATTATTTCCCCCATTTTGCAGATGAGAATATGGAATGGGAGCTTAATAACCTGTCTAAGCCTCAGCCAGTGAAAGAGCCAGCTGCTAACCTGGATCCCATGCTCCCTGCAGCCAGTCCATAGAACACCCTGGCTACCCAGAAAATGAGCCCAGATCACATAATCGTGCAACTTCTTCCCAGCTCCCAGTAGAAAGCTACCTGAACTTTTACTTCTCCTACTACTTCCCCTCCTCTTGCCCACCTATGCAGGAATTAATTCATGAAAACCTGGCCAGGCACTCCATCTTGCATGCAACTTCTATATCCCAACTTTCTTAAAATGTCATCCAATATAGTGAGGAAAATGAACTTAAATTCCAACTTAAATTACAAACTGACTTTCCTTCTCATCATGGCCTGGACTACAATCAGCCAAACTTCTCTGGGCTCAATTTCCTCATAACACAGGTCAGACAGGCTTCTCATCTTCTAGTATGCTGATGATGTCTTATGTTTTTGCTCAATTTTCAGGTCCCTTTGGCCACCAGGATGAATTACACAGTGTGAATCAGAAGTGGACAATCATGAGAGGAGAAATCCAGCCAAGTCTGGGCCTGGGCCACTCTTCAGAGACGTGACACACAAATACTAACAAAAAGTGCCATATCAAGGCACTGCCAGTTTCCAAATACTTTTAAAATACTAGAAATGTACCTTAGGATAAGGATCTCAGAATAACTTCTAGTTCAAACTTTTGTTTGACAGTAAGTAAGACTTAGAGAACTATTTGTTCATTTCCCACCACCCCCACTCTTGGAGCTACCATGTGGCAGGACTTGGATCCAGATTGAAGACTCTTTTAATTCAAAGTTCATACATGTTGTACTACACATGCAGCCTCCTCTGATTTTATTATTTTAGCCACTAATATATTTATATTTGGCAATATTGCCCCAAATAGGAGAAAAGAGGAAGTAAAGCAACTCAAACCTTGTAGAATGTCAGATACAGTAAGGCTCCTGAAAGTCATTATTAATAAAGAAATTGAGGCACAGAAGTATGAAAATGCTTTCCCAGTAAAATCAAGCCGGCTGATGACAGTGCCAGGGCTCAGACTCTAGTCTGCGGACTGCCAGCCCAGGGCTCTTTCCTGAAACCCTGAGGAACATTGCAGAGATGTGACCAGCTGGTCTTGTTTTCTAAAGTTGTTAATTTCCATAACGCTTCTTATTTCTTAGACAGTGAAACTATGCACAACTATGAAAATATCTGTATTCAGAGGTGGCATAATTACATGAAAAAAATATAAGGACCACTCAGCCAAAATCACAAGAGACAACTAGAACAATGAGTTAAATTTTTTTTAATTAATTTTTAATTTAAAAATTTAAATTTTAATTTTAAAAATTGTTTAATGATTTAACAAGTTAAATTAAAAAAAAAAAAAAAAAAAAAAAAAGGCCAGATGGCTGAATAGGAACAGTGAACAGCTCCAGTCTGCAGCTCCCAGCGAGATAAACACAGAATGGTGGTAGTGATTTCTGCATTTCCAACTGGGTATCCGGCTCATCTCACTGGGACTGATTAGACAGTAGGTGCAGCCCACCGGGGCAAACAGAAGCAGGGTGGGACGTCGCCTCACCTGGGAAGCACAAGGTGTTGGGGAACTCCCTCCCCTAGGAAGGGAAACCTTGAGGGACGGTGCCGTAAGGAACGGTACACTCAGGCCCAAACACTACACTTTTCCCACTATCTTTGCAACCCACAGACCAAGAGATTCCCTTGGGTCCCTATGCCACCAGGGCCCTGGGTTCCAAGCATAAAACTGGATGGCCACTGGGGCAGACACCAGGGTAGCTGCAGGAGTTTTTTTCATACCCCAGTGGTACATGGAATGCTAATGAGACAGAACCATTCACTCCTCTGGGAAGGGGGCTGAAGCCAGGGAACTAAGTGGTCTAGCTCAGTGGATACCACCCCCACAGAGCCCAGCAAGCTAAGATCCACTGACTTGAATTTCTTGCTGCCAGCAGAGCAGTCTGAAGTTGACCTGGGACACTTGAGCTTGGTGGGGGGAGGGGCGTCCTCCATTACTGAGGCTTCAGTAGGCAGTTTTCCCCTCACAGTGTAAACAAAGCCACCCAAAATTTGAACTAGGTGAAGCCCACTGCAGCTTGGCAAAGTCACTGTAGCCACACTATCTCTCTGGATTCCTCCTCTCTGGGCAGGGCATCTCTGAAAGAAAGGCAGCAGCCCAGTCAGGGGCTTATAGCTAAAACTCCCATCTCCCTGGGACAGAACACCTGGGGGAAGGGGCAGATGTGGGTGCAGCTTCAGAAGACTTAAACATTCCTGTCTCCTAGCTCCGAAGAGATCAGCGGATCTCCCAGCACAGCACTGCTAAGGGACAGACTGCCTCTTCAAGAGGGTCCCTGACCCCCATGCCTGCTGACTGGGAGACACCTCCCAGTAGGAGCCAACAGACACCTCATACAGGAGAGCTCCGACTGGCATCTGGTGGGTGCCCCTCTGGGATGAAGCTTCCAGAGGAAGGAACAGGCAGCGATCTTTGCTGTTCTGCAGCCCCTGTGGGTGATTCCCAGGCAAACAGGGTCTGAGTGGACCTCCAGCAAACTCCAGCAGACCTGCAGCAGAGGGGCCTGTTAGAAGGAAAACTAACCAACAGAAAGCAATAGCATCAACATCAGCAAAAAGGACATCCACACAGAAACCCCACCCAAAGGTCACCAACAGCAAAGACCAAAGGTAAATAAATCCACAAAGATAAGAAAAAAACAGTGCAAAAAGGCTGAAAATTCCAAAAACCAGAGCACCTCTTTTCCTCCAAAGGATCACAACTCCTCCACAGCAAGGGAAGAAAACTGGACAAAGAATGAGTTTGATAAATTGACAGAAGTAGGCTTCAGAAGGTGGGTGATAACAAACTCTTCTAAGCTAAAGGAACACTTCTAACCCAATGCAAGGAAGCTAAGAACATTGAAAAACAATTAAAGGAATTGCTAACTAGAATAACCAGTTTAGAGAAGAACATAAATGACCTGATGGAGCTGAAAAACATAGCATGAGAACTTTGTGAAGCATACACAAGTATCAATAGCCAAATCGATCAAGCGGAAGAAAGGATATCAGAGACTGAAGATCAACTTAATGAAATAAAATGAGAAGGCAAGGTTAAAGAAAAAAGAATGAAAAGGAACAAACAAAGCCTCCAAGAAATATGGGACTATGTGAAAAGACCAAACCTATGTTTAATTGGTGTACCTGAAAGTAACAGGGAGAATGGAATCAAGTTGGAAAACACTCTTCAGGATATTATCCAGCAGAACTTCCCCAACCTAGCAAGACAGGCCAACATTCCAATTCAGGAAACACAGAGGACACCACAAAGATACTCCTCAAGAAGAGCAACCCCAAGACACATAATCATCAGTTTCACCAAGGTTGAAATGAAGGAAAAAAATGTAAAGGGCAGCCAGAGAGAAAGATCGGGTTACCCACAAAGGGAAGCCCATCAGACTAGCTTTTAAAGGCTAAAAAAAGCTTTTTAAACCCAGAATTTCATATCCAGCCAAGCTAAGCTTTATAAGCAAAGGAGAAATAAAATCCATGACAGGCAAGCAAATGCTGAGAGATTTTGTCAGCACCAGGCCTGCCTTACAAGAGCTCCTGAAGGAAGCACTAAGCATGGACAGGAAAACCAGTCACTGCAAAAACATATCAAATTGTAAAGACCTTTGACAATATGAAGAAACTGCATCAACTAATGGGCAAAATAACCAGCTAGCATCATAATGACAGGATCAAATTCATACATAACAATATTAACCTTAAATGTAAACAGGCTAAATGGCCCTATTAAAAGACATAGACTGGCAAATTCAATAAAAAGTCAACACCCATTGGAGTGCTGTATTCAGGAGACCCATCTCACGTACAAACACACACATAGGCTCAAAATGAAGGAATGGAGGAAGATTTGCCAAGCAAAAGGAAAAATAAAAGCAAGGGTTGCAATCCTAGTCTCTGATAAAACAGAATTTAAATGAACAATGATTTAAAAAAGACAAAGAAGGGCATTACATAAATGGTATAGGGATCAATGCAACAAGAAGAGCTAACGATCCTAAATATATTCGCACCCAATACAGGAGCACCCATCTAAAGCAAGTTCTTAGAGACCTACAAAGAGACTTAGACTCCCACACAATAATAGTGGGAAACTTTGACAGCCCACTGTCAATATTAGACAGATCGAGGAGACAGAAAACAAGAATATTCAGTCCTTGAACTCAGCTGTGGACCAAGCAGACCTAATAGACAGTTAGAATGGGAATCGTTAAAAAGTCAGGAAACAACAGATGATTGAGAGGATGTGGCTAAATAGGAATGCTTTTACACTGTTGGTATAAATTAATTAAATCATTGTGGAAGATGTGGCGATTCCTCAAGTATCTAGAACTAGAAATACCATTTGGCCCAGCAATCCCATTACCAGGTATATACCCAAAGGATTATAAATCAGTCTGCTATGAAGACACATGCACATATATGTTTATTGTAGCACTATTTACAATAGCAAAGACTTGGAACCAACCTAAATGCCCATCAGTGTTAAACTGGATAAAGAAAATGTGGCACATGTACACCATAGAATACTATGCAGCCATAAAAAAGGAAGAGCCCATCAGTGTTAAACTGGATAAAGAAAATGTGGCACATGTACACCATAGAATACTATGCAGCCATAAAAAAGGAAGAGTTCATGTCCTTTACAGGGACATGGATGAAGCTGAAAACCCTCATTCTCAGCAAACGAACACAAGAACAGAAAACCAAACACCGCATGTTCTCACTCATAGTGGGAGTTGAACAGTGAGAATGTATGGACACAGGGAGGGGAACATCACACACCAAGGTCTATCAGGAGGTGGGGGGATTGGGGAAAGATAGCATTAAGAGAAATGCCTAATAGATGATGGGTTGATGGGTGCAGCAAACCATCATGGCACGTGTATACCTATGCAACAAACCTACACATTCTGCACATGTTTACCAGAACTTAAAGTATAATTTTTTTAAAAAAAGCTATCACATACACAGCCATTTTCAGCTGGGCAATCAAAATAGACAATGTTGAAGCTTTCACCCTACAAGCTGAAATGGAACTGAAAGACCCACATCCCAGAGGCAGCCTAGCCAGGCTGGACACCAGCTCCTGCTCCCAGGCTTCTCCCCCTCACCCTCTGCTTTCACAGACCTCTTCCACATCAGAGGCTACACAGGAGGGGGGAGCGGGTTTTCTTTTTCGCATAAGAAAGATTTCAAAAGACAAAAGGAGTGAAACTTCCATGCCTTGTTCAGCAAAAGTTCATTTCTTAATATATTTAAGAAACATCTAAGCATACAAACAAAAAAATTTGCAAATGTACACAAAGCCCCCTTGTGGAAGTATATTTAAAAACCATTTTGAGGGCTGGAGTCTTCCAAAGGGAGAAATTATGGCATTCACGATACTGTAGGCTCCCATGGGCTGGTCATCATGTGAGGAACAGAAGCAGGTATCCGACCACAGTCGCAGCAGCACACCATCAGCCAGATTGCCTGCCTCCTGGACTATCTTTGTATAACTACAGAATCCTTTTTTCTTTTCCTTGTAGCCACCAAAAAGAAGCCCCAATATAGACCTTAGCAGATTTCATCCCATTTTATTTCCACATTGCTTTTATGTGCCTTTTATCAGAGGATGGAAATCAAGCGGCATAATTTGGTTTACATTTTTTTTAACTTTCAGGAAGAAAATATCTTTGTATCTCCCAAGGCAACAGAATCTTTTGAACTCATAAAAAGCATACAGTTTCCAAGCTACCAGTTTTTCCTATGAAAGATTTTTTTATTTCCTTCTAGGAAAAATAAACAATTAAAAAACATCCTATGAAGATATGTTAAAGACCACAATGAGATGGAAATGAAATAAAATGCTGCATGTTCTGTATTTTTTTTAACTCAAGAGAAACTTTTTTGACTTTTATGATGTGCATATGGCCATTAATTTCAATGTCATATTATGATTTTTGGCTGAACAGACAGTATGTATGTATGTATGTGTGTATGTAAGCAAACAAAACAAATGCATTTTGTATTCAAATTTATACAACTCCATACATTTTTATGCTGTTTATTTGAAAATTAATTTTGGCTTAGGCCTCAGAGACAGCAAATGTTGTCAAGATTTGAGGGCTACCTGAAAAGCCTTGGGGACAGCATTACCCTTATGCATAAGAAACAGCAAAATAAAATAAAAATAAATGAATTTTCAAATACGTCATGGCTAATCCCTTGAGCTGACCTACAAATGAATTATGGAGGTTTTGCTACAGGACTGGGTAGATCTGGTGATTTCACTGAGAGATTTATCTTATTTTCCAACTTATTTTCATATCTTATTTCCTTTTCTTTTAGAATTAGACTGTAAATAAAAGAGCTAAGACTGAATGAAGCTCCCTTTCACAGAACTCATATTGGATTGATAAATTAAAATGGTGAGATGAGTTTTGTATGACCCATCCTCAAGGATTTGGGAAATTTAGCCGATGCAAAACAAGGCATTAATTTGGAGAGGCCTAGCTACTTACAATGCTTAGTATTCTGACAATGATGAATGGCATCATTCCAAGCAAATGGTAATTTCACTTTTTGTGACGGTACTTTAGAGCAAAACCGACTTTCTTCACACAAAGAATTTGCAATCCTATTGAACAGAGGCAGTACCTGAATATCAGAAATCCTTCATTGTTTAAGTATCATCTGATATTCTTGATTGGCTTCAGACTGAAGGTTGGAGTTGAATTAGGGAGAACGGAGGTTAAGTCCTAACCTTGAAAGACTTAGCAGCCATTGAAACACTGCCTTTGGGCACTTATTGGCCTGTATTTATCAAAAAAAAAAAAAAAAAACTTTTCAATTCAATGAGGGGAGGGAGAAAACACAAAACTTGTCACATTCATCAAGTGAAGCCACTGGAAAGACATCTACAGAACACCCAAAAAGCATAATCTTTCCGAAGCGCTGATAGAAATGGTAATTGGATGGGTCAGGGAATAACACAACCGAAGCAGGGGCAATGCAGAATATCGCTAAAAAATCAAGGTCAAAAAGAAAAGAACAGACCCTTTTTAACTAGCAAAAAACTTACACTTGGCCTTTGTACTAAGGGAAAAATATACCTGTTGCTACCCACAATTTATGTCCTCACAAAAGCCTTTCAAAAAGAACCTTTGAACATAAAAGACCATCAGTTTCACAGCCCAGAAGAAACCTTCACCTTAAATATTGGCTCCATCAAAATATGTTTTCTGCATGCAGAAAAGAAAATGATTTTTAAAAAGAACAACTAAAAGCAGTAAAACAGTGACTCCCTTTCTCAATCTAACCCATCTGTCTTTCCAGCAGGGGAAGGTGTGCCCTGCCCGGGGGGGAAAAATATATTTAACGAGCACTTCCCTGGGGGCTGAAAAAGACCAGGCACTTGGAAGCCTGGCAGAGAATGCCAGCACTGTCTCCCCAGAGAGGAACAGACCTGATGAATCACAAAATCTGGGCGCGTTTTCCTGCCTTCTTTGCTAATGAGCTAATCAGGGCTGAGCCAAATGACACATGTAAACAGATGAGCCGTCCGGGGATGCTGCCTTGTCCCGCTTTTATCTTACACAAACACCTCCACACTGGACTTGGAAGGCTTTTGGCACAAGGCAGAGAACTGATATTCTGGGCTGCATCCAGCTGGGAAAGGAAGAGGACTGGTGAAGTGGTGTGTCTTTCAACTGGTGGAACTGCACGGATGCAGGTGTCTCCTTACTGACAAAGATATCAGTTAAGGGGGAAACAGTCCCTGAAAAGACAGTATCTGCAGCCCCTCCTCTTCATCCAAGGAAATAAAGCAGAACACCCTCCAAACCTCCTTAAAAGGGTTCTCTTAAGAGTTAAAAAAAAATCCAAAGCTCACCCTAGCATTTCCCTGTAAACCGCACAAATTCACTGATATGCAAGAAAGACAGCATCATTTATTCATTTGCAAAATTCTACGGTGCCTGTATACCCATTTCTATTAATCCAGGAATTCAACTTTCCACATTAGAGTTCTACGGTGATGAAAGGTAGGAGATGGAGTTTATTATTTGTGCTGACAGAGCCACAACATATTTTAGGGAGATGACATTGCTATTGATGGTTCCTTCTAATCTATTCCCAGTAATATGCTCATCTGTATGTTTTCCCCGGGCACCAAAAGAACAATCTCAGATCCCTAAAACAGTATGTCATTTCTTTCCACAAATCTCATATGCACATATATTATTATTATTTAACGTTTATTAAGTACCAACAGTATGCTAGGCACAATAGACATAGGGAGCCATAAAAACATATTTAACGCACCAAAAACCACAATAAAAGGATGCTGTGTTTGTGACAGAAGACGATAAAAATCTTTGCAATTCATAGTTCAAGATGAAATGCACCCCAAGTCCCAGAGAAGCCTTGAACCGTATGGCACATCAAAAGAGGTATTTGAATTTTTATTCAGCTAGCGTTAGGAAGCTTATGCATACCTTACTTTACCTTACAATTAAACACGGCCTTCCTCAATCTTCCCAACATTCTGCGACAATGAATTCTCTAATGGTAAGCCATTGATGACTTAATTTATCTAGTTAAACTTCAGCACCTCATTTTCGATCTTAATCGCATATATTCTGTACCAAGCACTATGGTAAGCATTTTAAATGTATTTCTCTGTATGACAGTGGGGTTGAAACTTAGAAAGGTTCAGTGATGCATCTAAGGTCCAAGGTCCACAATAGGAATTTCATTTCATTGTGTTTTCCAGGATTTCACTTCCTGTTTTACACACATACACACACACACACACACACACACACACACACACACAGAGTGATAAATGCCATTCACAAATTTGGGGATTTGGAGTTAATATAATATCAAATAACCAATTTAGACATTGTGTGGACCCAGCACTAGCCAGGCCAAGACAGAAATCTATGCTAAGGTTCTCAACTTCTTCACTTGCTAACCCTACTTCAGACATGGTTGAGTGTAGGGTTACGAGCATGAACTGGAACCAGGCTTTCTGAGTTTTTGAATCCTGGTCTTGCCACTTCTAAGCTAAGTGACTAAAAGCAAGTTAATTTACATTCTTGTACCTCTGTTTCCTCACATGTTAAAAAGATAGGAGGAAAAAAATAGTAACCTATTTCACAGAGTTACTGTGAGGATGAAATGAATTATTGTGAGGCTGAAATGAGTTAATGTATAAAGAAAGCTTAGTTCAGTGCCCCCCACATAGTAAGTGCTTAAAAGGCTGTGATGTCATCAGAGTCCTGGCACTGAGAAGCGGGTAATATGCTTTGAGTAAAAGTCATTGTTGCTGATGCTTATCAGTAAATCCTGTTCTGCAAGCTGCTTTATAATTAATAAAAATGAGTTTACACTAGCCATTAACTCTCTTCACTTAAACCCCTCACGAACTTAAGTGAATCTACAAGACAGCTGGCTAAGCCGCCAAAAAGTTGGCTTTTCTTGTTTTTCTCCAAAACTGCTATAAACATGAAAAAGTTGGCTTTTCCATGGTCACCTTTACTGAACACCAGATGGATGGTTAGAAGGTTAAGAAAAGACCAGATTCACAGTGTTAAGCCCCATGGAGGTGTTATGAATGAATGAATGAATGAATGATCCGACAGTGCCTAGAAGCTCGAATAATTCAACAAGTCTTCAATTATGGATTCAGAATCTTTTTTGAAATTAGGCCACTCTCAGCAACATCCATACTAATTTGCACATTTTCCATGTATTTTCCGCTTCCTCCCTATTTCACTGTACATCTTCTGGAAATTTCTCTGCTTATTTCTACAGAGGACCCGGAGGAGCTGGAAGAGGTAAACTTCAAGTCAGTTAATGGAGCTCATTGTTCTCTATCCAAGTGATAGTTTTAGTTGGAGAAAAAGTCAAAGCTAATGACTAAATTAAAATTTTTGGATTATCAATCAACATGAATTGACTATGCATTCCTTAGCCAAATTAGGATTAGTAATCAAAGTAGAAAAACAATCAGAGTTGACGCTTGGTATGAGAAAAGAAATGTTGTTTTCTAATATGGCACTTACTGTCATAAATATCAAGGGATTAAATAACTGCTATAAATTAAGGGTAGTCTAAATTATAAGGCTTGTTCCTTAACAAGTATAAAATAATTGCTTCATAAGCCTTGTTCCTTAACAAGTATAAAATAATTGCTTTAGACAACTTAAAGGTATGTGATATGAACTTGAAATCACAAAATGCAAGTTTTTAAAATTATTTTGCTGTCACTATTTCCTTTAAGCTCAGTTCCTCAGTGGGAATTAAAAACATGCCAGGATTTCTCCAGTGGTATAACTCATGGAACTTTTTTAAAGGGAATTACTATGCAGCAGAAAAACTTTTTTAGACTTTCACACCTTTCCAAACCACTTTTTTCCTAAAGGATATGGCCTACTTTCTGTAGCTCTAAGCTTAAATGTGGTGCCATTTAATTATACGCAGACTAATAAAGCAAGACATATTTAAATGTAATTTTGTAGTTTGTACACATAAACTCAAGCCAGTGGATGATGAAATGCTTCTAAAATTATCCTTATCCAGTAAAATTTATTGCAGTGATGAAAATCTTGACATCTATTCCAAAGTTCAAATTAAACTTTAGCGTAATAGAGTAGCTAAATTAAACCAAAGTAAATAAGCAATTATGTATAGTAATTGTATGTGTGTGTGTGTTGCATGTATTTAACTTTTCAGAAGAAGTCAGTGAACCCACATTGTGGGGACCGCTGAATTAATCACAAGCATACACAAAAGGGTATACTCTTCAGTGATCTCAGCATGTCACTTTGAATTTATCCGTCTGCCTAATACCCACCTGTCTAGCTGCTCTTTCATTTAACTATGTATTATGGCATCAATATTAACTTTCAGACTCGGGTAAAACCATTGCCATTTCCCAAGCTATTTGCCTCCTAATAAACACAGACTGAAGGGGAAGTGTTGAAAGCTACGGCAATATTTTTCCCATAATGTTTGATACAAATCCCAGCTGCACAACATTGTATGTTAATAACCATTATTTAATTAACAGATGAAGAAGCCCTTTTGAGCTGCTCTGGCAGATTTTGAACTTGATCTTCTATCATTTGATGTCATGCAAGACCAGATAAATGACAAGTCTTTCGAGAGTCTGCAGAGCCCCTTTAGAACAGCTGCACAGTCTTCCCCCCTTCTTTGCAGCAGGTTTCTCACTTAAGAAAAAAACACGCTTCATTACATCGCCTCTTACTTGAGCTGCAAGGGTCTATTCAAGGAAGATAAGCCTCTTAGAAATGAAGTAGCGTTGAATTTAGGTTTTGAGTGACAGCAGGAAGATTTATCCATTCAACAGACAATACCGCTTTCTCTGCATTAATCTAGGAGGCGGACAATGATCTGTTTTTTAGGCCTCATCTCATCTCTTTCCCACAGCAGAAGGTGATTAGAGTTAGGAAACAGGGACTGTGAAAGAAAACTTGAGCGCTATCTCTCTAGCCCTCCTGTTTCCTGAAGGGGTAAGAGGGAGCCCCTAGGCCAAGGGCATCAATCACAGATTCACAACAAGGGTACGATGCTTTACTACTGGGAAACCGATATGCCACAGGTATAAAGGGGTGAGCTCCAGAACCCAAAGTGTAAAGCATTATTGTTAACCTCCCAAAGCGGGAAGAAAGCACAAAGTAGCTCTTCATAAGCGAAAGCCCTTGAATTCTTCCTCGCTGGGTCCATAAGAAAATGGCAGGAATCTCTTGGATTCAACATGATATTCTACCACCTATACACGTGTTAAGGTTCAGTGAAATCCCAATTAGCTAGTCGGCCAACAGTAGCCTCAAGAGAGAGGAGGAGACAAAACAACGCCATACAACATTTGAGTGAGCATTTGCACAACACAACCATTTCATCTCATTTATATCCATCTTCTGCACCTCAGGAGAAGATTTTTGTAGGAGCACAATTATTAATTTGAAGTATCCCTCTCAGCCAAGAACTGAGCACAGAGCCATTGTGAGCAACTCATCAACTCAGATATTACCCTGAAATCCATCATGAGAATTCCATTTTACAGGAAATATCTGGTACTGTCCTTAGTCTGGGAGGCTAGCCACTTTATTAGTAGACTATTTACCTATATTTTGAAGTGCAGAAATTGATGAATGGACTTTAGAGAGAATGTGGTGGCTTTGAACAAGGCTTTCTGTTTGGGACATGCAATTTTTTTAATTTCAATAGGTTTTGTGGGAACAGATGATATTTGGTTACATGAATACATTCTTTAGTCGTAATTTCTGAGATTTTGGTGCACCCATCACCCAAGCAGTGTACAGTGTACCCAATGTGTAGTCTTTTATTTGCAAACAGAAGGCTGCTGCTGCCAGATCACAATATCCAGGGATGGCTTTTATAGACTATTCACAGTCTTGATCCAGTTTCCTTTAGCTCACTGTGAAGGTACATATCAAATATCTAAAAGTATCCCTGCATCAAGTCAATCAAAAGTGGACCCAAACAGATTGAGAACTAAGTTACTGGAAAACAGGTATGAGGCAAAATGCTTTTGGATGATACCTATTTTCCTGAAAAGGCAGTTCATGGAGGCCAGGAGAGACTCTCATTCAAGTGTGAGTAATTAAGTTAGTAAGTAAGCAGAGAGAAAAGTCATAGCCATTACCACAGAACTAAATCAAGTTGCCCCAAATGACTTATAAATTTAAGAGCAGATTTTGTGTTCTCTAGAAATCAATAGAGTCATCACATTTTGACATTTCCTATTGTTAAATTGTATTTTGTTTTGTTTTTGCAAAATGTCATATTGACAACTAGAGACTTCCTTGACATTTATCCCGCATGATACTGGAAATATCTGTTCATCAATCTTAAAGCCACTGTAACCAGCCAGATATTGTAGTGCCAGGATGTAATCCATGTTTCAGGTCTCCTAGAAACCCACAACCAACACCAACACCAACACCAGTGTGGTTTGAAGAAGATTCTGAAGGAAAATAAAAGAGAAACCATCACTCAGACCCCTCTGGAAACCTCTTATAGCATAATAATACAGAGGCTGCACTCACGTAGTGAATGGGTCTTCAGAAAATCAGTAAAGATTCAAAACAAAATGAAACAAGAAAAGGAACACTGAGTCTGTTATTCCACATTTTCCAAATGAGACCTGGAAAAGATGGTTTTATTCTTATTATCTCTGGGCCTGAAATTTCTTAAAGCCCATCTTTATAGCACTGTTATTGATAACTTCTTCTTCACCTACTGCTTCTATGATCAAAAGTTGACCTCCCAGGTGGCAAAAAAAAAAAAAAGCAGTGCCTCCACCATCAAACCCTACTTAAGGGACTAATCAGCTCCTACCGTGATAGTCTTTATTTTCTTCTTTCTTACTTTCTGCCTCTTTTTTTCTTTTTTAATTACTGAAGACTCTTGTTTTAGAGAAACCCCTAATTGCTTCATTTTGAGATCTTATGTTTAACCTCAGGAAATGGTGCTATAAGACCTGGCAAACAGCTTTCTGGTTGTTTCAATCAGTACCAGATTATGAGGTCCAGCCGGGTAAGAACTTTATTCATTTTCTTGCCCTGTCATCTTGATCTTATTTGAATGTCTGGGGAGCTGGAGGTGCTTAGCTGGCCCTGGGTTTCGGACTGGGGGTGGGAGTACCAGGGAGAGCTATGTGATGTGTTAGAGACACTGAAAGTTTTCATTTTGACTCCTTAATGAGAGCGACCTTTGACACAGGCTGATGAGTTCCATGCCCGTCCTGGTGTGCTTTTTGAAAACATTTGACACTGGTCACAGGTCTGACAGGGATATGACTAATGAAGTCGTGGTATAAAAATAATGGGCTGCAATTGCAAGTCATTTGCATGAAACGAAACTCCTTAAAAACTTGTCTCTGTTCACTTTCTGTTTTCTAAATGAGTCAATAATACGAATCAGATGGCTTGAAGGGGATAGACTTCCAAATATTCCTTCTATAAGTTTGGTAAATTAGTTGGCATTTGGTGCAATTTTTGTTGCCTTGAGGCCTGGTTTAAATTGGACCATAGTTACTAAATTGCTTGGGCGATTGCAGAATGTGTAGGATAATGCATAATACCTTGTTTTTCTTAAGCGTTTCGTCAGAGAGCTTCTTGTGAGGTCAAGGGACCCAGGCAGCTCTTTGCAGAAAATATCAGCTGAGAGTAAATGAAGAAGAAATACAAGGGTGCTGTGGGGGAGGGAGAAAGGAAGGTACTAAATAAAAGAAAGGAAAAAGAGAATAAAAGAAGAAAGAAGAAATAAAACAAATCAAAAAGAGGGCAACATGGACTGGGGTCCAAAAACACAAAAGGACAGGAAGAGGAGGAAAAAGAGGGAGACGGGGAAAAAGCAAAAAAATGAATGCAGAGTAGTTAGAGAAAATGGGGAAAAGAAGAAAATTGTTAAAGGGAGAACCCTAAAAGAAGAAGTTGCCATGTCAGTTTCAGTTTATCCTGTCAAACCATCTATTATTTATCTTCACACAGTGCTAAGTATTCACTAAACAAAACTCTGGGCTAACAGCAGCTCACAGCTCACACACTAGGGCCGATCCTTCCCTTCCTTTGTCTCTGCATGACCCAGCCAAAGTTCCTGATGTTTCACCCTTTCACCTGTAGCAAACAACACCTTCATCACAGAGAAGCTTTGAGCAAAACTTCTGAAATTTCATTTGACCAGCTGCATCAGGAAGCAGCAGCCAGGAGGAGGCACATTGTATAAGTTCCTTCCTAGAGCCTTCCTCCTGTGGAACTAAGTATTCATGATTTCAACACTTAGGATTTTCTTTATGATTCATCAGTTTCAGCGCAACTATTTGGAATTTTATTTTGTTTACTAGTGTATATGACAAAACTAAATATTATGTGTTCCCAAACTTAAATAAAAAGAAATACAAATGATTTACAGATACACACCACAGAACAAAAGAATGAATGATTTTTAAAAAGGATACATGGTGCAGAGGAAAGTGTACACAGAGGTTTGAACATGAACCAGCTCTGATTGCTCTGTGACCTTGGGTAATTGTCCCTCACTGAACCTCAGTTTCTTCAATCACAAAATGAAGGATTAAAAGATTGTTTCACAAAGTACTAGCAAAGGACCTGGCACACTATGAGTAGCTAAAATGAATGACTGAACAGGAGGAGTAGGGCTCTCTTTTGTGCCTACCATTTCTACATAAAGAAATTAATAATAATTCTACTAATATCCCTCCAAAACACTGAAAATGCAGGATAGAACATGCCTAGACTCCATAAACTAACCACATTGCATCTGATGGGGTTGTACATTCTAGTCCCAAAAACTGGAAACCCAAACAACTGACAAAGTGACACATGTTGTCCTCTCTCTCTCTCTCTCTCTCTCTCTCTCTCTCTCTCTCTCTCTCCCCCCCCTCCCCCCTGCCATCTCTCTCTTTCCCTCCCTTTCTCTTTCTCTTCCTGTAGAATTCCCCATCACATTCCAAAGCTCCACTTAAATCCTAGGATCAGTGCATACCAGCCCAAACTCCTCTATTTACTTCTTCTAAAGAAGCACAAACTGAGGATTCATGTTCATAATCATGACTTGATAATAGTTCAAGGTTAGTAATTTTTTTGTTTGCTTGAGACAGGATCTCAGAGTGTCACCCAGAGTGAATGCAAACAGAACTCACTACAGCCTCTACTTTCTGGACCAAGCAGGCCATCATGCCCGGCTTGTTTTTTTTTTTTTTTTTTTAAGAAATGAAGTCTTACTATGTTGCCTAGGCTGGTCTTGAACTCCTGGGGTTAAGCAATTCTCCTGCCTTGGCCTCCTAAAGTGCTGGGATTACAGGCATGAGCCACTGCCTTTGGCCAGTAAATATTTTTAAATCAATTTTTTGAGAACTATTTACTGTAGCCTAATTCTCAAAAATTGATCAATTGTGGTTACTTTCAGTTTGTTACAACTGGCCAAATTCTGGCCACCTCGAACCCCAATTATTCTAAATATGCATGCATTTACTCCACAAATTCCTACTGAGAGAATATTATTTCAGTTATTTGTCTTAATGAAGCTCCTGAGTCCATAAGGAAGTTTTGTTATTGTTGTTGAAATAAAGACATAGAACATATTCTAGGAAGCAAAGATAACATTTTAAGACAGTAAAAGATGTTAGAATAATTTTTTTTAATTGAAGAGTTGTTTTTTAAGAAACAAGATGAAATTTAATAAAGACAGAAGAAAATGAAGAATGAGTTAGAGAAAGTCTAGAAAAGCTCAAAAGGAAGAAGATTAGAATTGTAGTACATTTCCAGCTGAATTTGAGTATACTACTGGTGAACTACTGTGTATTTCTAAAGAAGGTGGACTTTGACAATTAAGTATAACATTTGGCAGCTGAGAAGTCATCCTTTCTCTGTAATCAGTAATTATTAAGACGATACATAAAGTGATCCATGCAGCCCAGCATGGTATTCACATTTTAAAGAATGAGGACACTGAAAAAGAGCAGTACTAGAAAGTACTAAAAGGATGAAAAATAGACCCTAAAAGGAAAGGTCAAAATAAATTCTAGGTATTTCACTAGAAGTGATCAGAATCAAGTGCGAAAGCATCTTATGAGAAGGATGCTGACTTTTCTTTCATGTCCACAGATTATCAAAGCAGATGAAATGGGAAAAATTGATAGAACATAAAGAAAATCTTCTTGACAGTAATAAATATAAGAACATTTTTAAATATTGGAAGAGATGATCAATAGAGGTTATGGATTAAAGGTCTTAGAAATCTTTTAAAAATAGGAGCAATGACCATCTGTCTTAAATGGTTTGTGTCTTTACCTGCCTGGAGGCCAAACACTGAATCATTACCAAATGTATGGTTCTATTATCCCAGAGATTGATGCCATTACCCCTGAAGTTTAATGCAGGGGAATGGGGCAGGTGATTGAATAGTCCTGAATTGAAGATTTAAGGATTGAAGAGATGATGATGGAATATAAGTCTAGCATTTAATTTCTCTAATACTCCACAAAAAATAATTCTATAAAAATAAAATTTGTGGAAGCTCTATTTTGTATTTTAATTATATGTATATTTCACTCATTTCCTTTATTAAACCTTAAGCTTCTTGAAGGCAAGAGGCATATATTTCTCTTAATTTTCCCTCTACCTCATCAATCCACCCAAAGTCCCTAACACCAGGGCCAAGAAGCGGGTATTATTATTAGGTCTATAGACACCTGTAAGGTTATACCTCCCCATGCCCTGTCAGACTGCTTTGGTACCTAGACCCCAGAGGTTGTTAGCTACTTTATTTTTTTTTATTTTTTTTTTAATTTTTTATTGGATTATAGGTTTTGGGGTTCATGAGCAGAGCATGCAAGACAGTTGCGTAGGTACACACATGGCAGTGTGCTTTCTTTTCTTCTCCCCTTCACCCACATTTGGCTTTTCTCCCCAGGCTATCCCTCCCCACCTCTCCCTCCCACTGGCCCTCCCCTTTTCCCCTAGCTACTTTAAATATTCCTACCCATCCCTTGCTAGGTCTTCATGACGGCAGGGAGTTTTAGTTGCTTTGTTCACTAATAGTGCCTATAATAGTTTCTGCTATATATATAGACAACACTTAATAAATACTGGTTGAATGAGTGAACAAATAAATGAATGATTGCTATTCACTCAAGAAGTGAGGGCTATTTAGGGATAAATCACTTGAGGGCTATTTAGGAATAACAATTCTTTAAAATCTCTCAAATAGAAAAAAATGTTAACATTCTTAACAGGCGGTTCTATATCCTGGGAGGCAAATTTATATTAATTCTAATATTTTTGTCTTCCTTCTCCCTCTCATATTCCTATGCAAGACTCTATACAACCACAGAATTGCACCCTTTATTTCAAAAGAAAGAAAACATTTAAGATCAACACTCTTATGCAGAATAAGTAACTCAATTTCTATTTTTTATATCTTCATTTCAAAACTTCAAATAGTTTTCTAATCAATAAGTGGTTTTTAAATCTACATTTGTCTATCCATTTCTTTGCAAGTAAAGTAGGAATGAGAATACTTGATCCCATAGGTGAAACACATCATAAAAACCAAAAAAGGTTATGAATATACTATTTAGTTTAAATTTTTTTACATTATAAACCACAATCTGCATTGAAATTTCCATCTTTACTTTTCCCATACCTTTATATTTTAAAAGCCAAGCACTATAATAGTTTGCTGTCTAGTTAGCATAATTTCTTTATTGCCTTGGGCAGAGATTTGCAATGTCATGTAAATAACAATAGTATTTTGCATGACTATCGTACCTCTGGAAACCCTTTACCAACATTAATTTTCACAACCGTCCTTAAGGAATAGGTGATCGCTGATATTATTAAGGCTCAGGCTAATGAAATTTGGCTTGAAGAATAATACATTCTCAAGAAAGTTTTAATTTGCCATTTGTCAGTTTAGTGTTATATGGGTATGTATTTGTGTTTCACTAGTTCCAAAAAGAAAAAAAAAGCATTTGTCTTTGTAACATCCCCTAGGAATGTATAATTTCATTTTAAAATCTTCCCTTACCCAGACAGGAGACTGAATTCTGCTAATTTGTTTAATAGATCTCTATGTCTACATTACACCAAAGCTCAGTCTGACCAGATACACAAGTGAAACTACTCATTTGGTCACTCCTTGAAGCATAATCACCTGGTAATCTTCTCTGTGCAGTAGCTTTTAGAAATAGCTTTCCATTTACTAGCTACCAGCAGTCAGCGCTGGTATTGCTATACTAATCATAGTACTGATAATATTAAGTTACATTTATTGAGGACTATGTGCCAGGTCCTGTTCTAAGCACCTTATATGTACTATCTCATTTAACTTTCACAATAATCTAATAACAGCAGTGCAGTTACTATCTTCAGCTTTCCAGATACAGGAACTTGGACAAAAAGATGTTAAATAATTGTCCAAAGATCCATACCTAATAAAAGGTGCGGTCGGCATTCCAGCCAATATTTATTGAGCACCTAATTTTTTTGCCAGACACTTCACAATGCTTTAACTGCCCAATATTTCCTGTAATACAGAAATAATCATACTGGATTTTGATTCAGCAACATTTATCAAAAAGCCTGGAACTATCCCCAAATCTTTCTGATAATCACATCTCTTTCCTGAAACAGTGAGTTTTAAAAGAAAGGAACATTTTCTGCCATTGGCTCATATGACATGGTTTCTGTCAAAGGGACTGTGGCTCTTTATCACATGTAAACCCACACACCGACACACACACACACACACACACACACACACACACAAACAATCAACTGTTGAATGTGCCAATTCAAACAATGGTCAGTAAAGTCTGGGAAATCAGTCAAACAAGTCATTTGACAACTTGTAGAACAAAAAGGGAGGGGAGATGCAAATATAGTTGGATCTAATTTTTTACTTTTAAATATCCTGTACAGGAGCCACGCAAACTAACTCTAGAACCTATAAAATATTTAGGAGGAATAAGGTAAGAACAAAAGATATAGTTTCCAATGCTACTCTAAAAGTATATCGATTCCATTGCAAAAAGTTACATTGCACACTGTCATAGCCTAATGCTTCATGGAACAGAATTTCCAGATCCATCTCCATGTCTTTTATCTTTGAAAATGGACTTTTCTATTTGTTTACAAAGTTCTATTATTCACCTGCCAGAAAAAAAAAACCAATTTAAATTAATCCCTTTACCCAAAATTAAATCCTGGCCTTGAGGTTCAGATCCGGAAGCAGCCAGAAATACGCATGAACTCCATACCATTCCAAATTAATTTGTTAATTTAAGTATCATAATAATTCAAATTGTTGACCACATTGTCATCAGAAACCAGAAGAAAATGATAAATAAGTAGAATCTTTATTATTTGTATTAAGCAAAACAATATTAAATAAAGAGAGGCCTGGATATGTAGAGAATCTTATATCTTTGAAGAGTTACTGTATCGTCTGTTTAATAGCTATATCTTCTGTATGATATTACAGTATTCAATATAAGTACTCATTTTCTCAAACAACAGAGTAAATAACAACATAAAAACAGAGAGATTTGCCGGCTCATAGATGGTGACTTCCCCAAGGCTGCAGTGACTTATACACCTTTCTTTGCAATTCTTTTTGGAATTCTTTTTTATTTTTCCATAGAGATTTTTGTGGGCAATTTTTATTTTGTTTTGTTTTGTTTTGATACTTTCATGAGCTGCAAAATTATGTGGCTCTCCTCTCCCATGATTCGTCCCATTAAAAGTTCTGCCATCCTGTTAGGCACATAAGTGACATGGTTGCCAGAGTTCAGGGGTGAAGAGAACTGAATTTTGAAGCCACACAATTTATGTGGAAATGAAGTACATTCCTCATGTGTTTCTGCGTCAGACATGGGAAGACTGTGTGTAAAATAGGTTGTTTGATTTGTGTGATGGAGAGATTTTTTTTAAGCCTTCTGAAGAATAAAAGCCATACTGATGTCTAGGCTCATCTATACTTCTTTTACCGTATTTCAACGTGGAAACATTTCAGAACTCACAGTTTCCACACTTCGTACGTTTTCCACAGTTAATTAATCCTGCCTTCCCTCATGACAAATGACCCTATCTCGTAAAAGGACACATTGGCAAGCAAGGATTTAACTCAAAGAAGCTATTCTTTGATATATATGTATGAATTGGGTTTTTTAAATTTAAAAACATTGGACTCTCAGAATATGAAAATGTTGTACGTCTTCTACAGAAAAGTAAATTTGGAAATCTTTTAGGTAAGTCAAATATTTCGGGGTTTTTTCTTGTCTTCAAGAACCACCATGTCCAATTAAAGGGTGGCGGGGGGAGTATGACTATTCCATACCCATATTTTTAAGTCTACCATACCTTGTGCTCTCAACTCAGAAAATTTAGGAAGTAAATCCTACTCAAATAGCTGTGAAGTAGCTTCTGAAAATTCTCAATGCAAATGGCCCTCCTTTTCTCCCCCCAACTCTCCAAGTCTTCGGGAAAAAAGTAAACTCCAAATTATTAACCTGTTGCTTATTTTCCCTATTACTCAACTTTAAATTAAGATGGAGAAGAAGACCCCAGGACACTAACCTAGGCTGTCAGCTCCCCACAGCAACACAAGGCTTTGCAGCACAAGAGCTAAAAGGATGGAGGGCACCCCTATTCTTATCTCTAAGAGGTAACTAGAAATCTCATAGATTGACAATAGGCCAAATTCAGCCATCCCATAGCCCTTTGCCTCTCTAGAGACTGGGAAGGCACCATGTTAGAGTAGATTCTACTCTAAACTTTATCAGTAACTGCAGGTCCTAGGAAATCCATGCCACTTCTCAGGGCCTGTTTCCTCATTCGTAAAATGAGGTGAATGAGAAAAAAAAAATTCTCTAATGGCCCCTCAGCTCTGGCATTTTATGATTCTATCTTATGCCATGTAATATGGCGTGCTATTCCCCACTGTCTCCCCTCTCCGACTCCCATTGATTTATTGCTGAATAGCTAGTCTGTACAGCAAGCTCTGGGCTTAGCCTGGCCTCACTCGCATTAGTCAAACCAAGTTATTTCTCATCTTCATCGCCACACTGCAATTCCGACTCACATGGAAAAAACTATCTATCTGCCTACAAACCTAGACATTCATCTACCTACTTTTAACAAACCTGTGTTCAAACAACGTGCAATATCTGAAGAAAAATTAGTGTTTCTAAGACTGATTCCCTTGGAATCACTGCAGTCGTTTTGTCACCAAAGACACCAATTAGGCCAACTTCTAAGCCCCTTTAAAATTCGGGCATTCTCTCTCGACTTTGTTATTCAGCCCTATCCTTTCTTGGCATCTTTGGATTCAGAACTATGAATCTCCACATGCCTTCCATTTTGTTCCATATCTGGACGAGAGGCAGAAAAACAACAGAGCATCAACAAGTTCAGGTGGAGTTTGTTTTTGTTTGGGATTTCTATAAACAAGGTGGGGAAACAAACTCTAAGTAAGCATTGGTTTTTACCAATTCATTTTTCTAACATGCTACAGTTCTGAGCAAAAACATCTACTGACTTGATGAGTAAGTATGAAGTTGGGAAGCCTGCTCATGTAGGCATCAGGTAAGTACCAAGATGAATAAGATGACTAAGGAAGCTAAAATAGATGTAATAAGCAACAATAACAACAGCAAAAGACATTTTGGGTTATTTGCTCCATGTTAGAATCATAGTGCCCACACTGATAAGTGAGCACACCTGGCAAAGTGTGCTCCCACAGAGGAATGTCCAGTGCAGAATGTTCCTCTCTGGATGATTGTCAGAGGCCAGTTTGTTAAGAAGACTAGAAATGGAGAACCAGAATAAGAATAAAATCCGTTTATCTAAGAATCAGGCCTGTCACATAGGTACAAAGGAATAAGTATTTTTTAAATCTCTATTGTATGTCAGACACCATGCTAGGTACTTCTATACACATATTTCATTCAACCTTCCCAACAAATCAATGGCGTGGCTCTTACTATTCCCCCATTACATAATGAAAGTCCATACACAGCCACTTGATGGTGGATTTGAAATAATTGTACGTTAAGATTATTAAGCTGCTGTAGCTAGATAAAATATTTAACAAGTGTTACACTGAAAGTGATAACATGAAATCAGTTTTTAGCTAAGATACTAATCTGAAAGTTACTATCTCTACTAAAGACAGCAAAATAGAAAGGGTCCCTATCAGCACAGCATAATGCAAAACTCAAGCAAGGACAATTAGTAGCAGGCCTTCCGCAGAACCTATTAGAAAAAGCAATCTGCTTTAGAGTTGATGAAGATTCCCTAATCAAAGGGAAATTAAGCAAATTCCTAAGCCAGATGGGAAGTTTTCTGCTAGCAAGTCAATAGAAACAAGGACGCCAACTTGATCATATGGAAAGGCACAATACAAGAATGACATGGAACACCACCTCATCAAGAATAGAAAACTCCACACCTTCCCAGGACCGTGGCAATCCTCTCAGCCCTCTCACTTATTAGTGGAGGAGAACTGGGAATCAATCATAAAATCCCTTTGTACATCATTTATTCCTTTGTACATGTAATTAAACTTAAATCAACTATAGAGTAAACTTTATATTACTCCTAAATTACAATGTGGGTTTAGTCATTCTCTGATTCAAGGAAACACTGGCTTTGTAAAAGCAAAGGTAACCTTCTGCCAGTATTTTGTAGGCTGTGGATGGGGAAATCACTGCAATAATTGGAGAGTCAAGAGTCAGATTCACCAAGCGGAGAGAGAAAGCCAAGAGCACCACTTAGCAAATGATGCTTAGACTTTATTTCTCTTTGGTTTTTTGCTCCATGTTATGCACCCATATACTTGTAAGACGGAGCAGTGAATGGCCTCTTCTGTCTGAGTCCAAAGCCCACACTCTGTCTGCTATGTCACACTATTATGACAGATAGCCATTAACCTATGCTAATCACCTATTTCACTTGAATGACCCAATACAACAATGTGTGGATTTGAGAGATTATCTCATACTAAAAACAAATAAAATGAAAGAGGAACCTGTTATAATATGTAGGGCTCCTTATTACAAAGATTCAGAACCACAGGTCAAATAGCACGCTCTCCAGTGACAATATGATGAAATTCTTTCCTAAAAGGAAAATTCCATCAAAAACAAGTACTTTCTATGTCCTAGGAGATGACTCATAACAACAATACAGTATAGGAAATAATTTTCCATAAAAAAATACTCATAGAATCAATGCTGTTGTTTTCACTGGTCCCCATCCATTTCATCTTCATTTTCTAGAAACCAAACTGAAGTGATGTGGCTGTTTAGACTTCCAGAAGAAGGGAGCACAGAAAGCTGAGTGACTCTGACTCAGAGCTTTTGTTCTACCCTGACCAGCAGTTACCCTTCAACCAGTCTCGCTCTTCATCCCTCACAATGCAAACTTCAGAGTCACCCTGCCAGAAACAAACCCAAATAATTCCCAAACACATCGCTAGAAACCCAAACAAAACACTAGATTAAAAATTCCAGGGTGTCTGCTGTTCATAAAAACTTGCTGGCACACCAGCAAAAATCTGGACATCGGTACTGTACTGTCCACGACTCCTAAAGACGGATGTGGCCACCTCCAGTCCAGAAGGCCTCTTCCTTTCTGACTGTCGCATTATTCATCAGCCAACTGCATCCTACTTGGCCAACATTATCCTCCTCACCCTTTCACAGAAAGCCTCCACCTCCTCTTACTGCCCCCATGCCCACCCTGCCCAACTGGATTGTTTATCCTTTCCTTCCAGCCTTCTCCTCTCCCCTCTGAGGTGTCCACCTCCTTCTTTTCTCTAGTTTCCCTAAATCCTTGCCCAATGCCCAACTTAGGTCCAGCCTTTACTGGGTAACTTTTATCCAAGCACATTAGCTTCTCTCTGCCCTAAAATTCTAGAATTCTTACCACGTAGGCCACAGAATCATGAAGTTCAATTTCTCTTTGCTTTATATATGATAGTCTTACCTTTTCATCTGGATTAAAAGTCTGCCTCTTAGAATCCCTGGCCGTGCTGTCCAGCTCAACTGGGGCACTTAAAGCCAAACAGCTTCCAGCATTTTCCACAATTACATGTAGACTGATTCTAGAAATCTACTATTTTGAAATTCCACTATAATTTTAAAATGCAAATATCCTTTAATGTTCCTAAGCATGGAATTTGCTGGGTCTATTGATTAAGATTATGATGTAGATATTTTCCCTACACCTTCACATTCCATTCTCCATTTGATTCCTTCCCTCCTTGCTCCCACACCTTTCTGGGCTAACTCCATAAAAGCACGAATCAGAATTCTTATTATGCCAGAATCAGAATAACATGGGGGTGAAAATGTGGGCTTCAGTCTGGAGGACACGGATGATATACTACTCATCTTTATACCCAACCTAGAGAGGTTGGGTATATTTCACACACACACACACACACACACACACACACACACATACATACTTATAAATGGCTCATTCTATACATGATATATAGCCATGATATGTATTTACACACACATCATGGGATACATATGTGCATATAAAATATGGTATATGTGTATATATCTAAGTCTTAAATATGTATATATAAAACATGAGATATATGTGCATTCATTTATTATTCATTTGTTTATTTACTGATGAATGTTTGCTAAATGCTAAGATAGAATTTAATAAGAATTAAATTCTTATTGAGAAGGAGTCTCGCTATGTTGCCCAGGCTAGTCTGAAATACCTGGGCTCAAGTGATTCTCCGGCCTCAGCCTCCTCAGTAGCTGGGACTACAGACATGCACAACTGCACACAGCTTGGCTGGGTTAATAGAATATTAACACTAGGAAAAGAAAATGCAGCAATGTTGCAGCCTCATCTTACATGCAGTCTGTAGATGGGAAAAATCAGACTCAGGGAAATTAATTTTTTCAAGACTACACTTGGTAGAAAGCAAGGTTTGAAAAGCAGCTACCAAACTAAATTCCACAGGAAAACAGCATAAAGATTGCAACTAGAAAAGAACGCTGAAGGAGAAAATTTCCCAATAGTGGAACCATTTGGGGTTCCTGAGGCAAATATGCCCTATACAACGCAGATTGTCTATATATGGGTGTAGCTCACTGTGGCCCATGAAATAACAACATGTGAATCTCCTTCAGTGTTATTGCTAAACATTCAGATTCCTCAGTGCCATCTCAGAGCTATCTAATCTGAATCTCCAGGTAGGGTCCACGAATCTACATTTCCCATGGAGTCCCATGATGATTCTTTGCACACCACAGTTGAGAGCCACTAGCTCTATTCTATATCAAACTGACAATGGAACAAGATACAAAAGATGAAGCAGATGCTGCTGGACTCGAGATCCCCATTCCCAAGGAGCCAATTCAAAGACACTGGTCATTAGGCTTAACCAAGTAGCCCAATTTCCTTTACTTATTCTTCATTCAAAAACACCACTTATCTGCCGGGTGCAGTGACTCGTGCCTGTAATCCTAGCACTTTGGGAGACCAAGGTGGGCAGATTACCTGAGGTCAGGAGTTCAAGACCAGCTTGGTCAACATGGTGAAACCCTGTCTCTACTAAAAATACAAAAAATTAGCCGGGCATAGTGGCACATGCCTGTAGTCCCAGCTACTCGGGAGGCTGAGGCAGAAGAATTGCTTGAACCCTGGAGGCAGAGGTTGCAGTGAGCCAAGATTGCGCTACTGCACTCCAGCTGCACTCTAGCCTGGGTAACAGACCAAGACTCTGTCTCAACACCACCACCACACACACACACACACACACATACAAACACACACACACATACACACACACACACATACACAAACTTCTCACCTAAGTACTTCAAGGCCCTCCACCAAATAAATAATGCTCTCTTAAAAATAGTTGACCCTTTGCTCTAGGTGTAAAGAAAAACAGAAACGCATGTGGCTTTCTGGAAATGACCTATTCTCAATTTTCTGTGTCTACCTAGAACTGTGGCATTCTTCTTCCTTTTCTTTTTTTCTTTTAACTCCGAGTTCTCATCTGTAAAGCAATGGCCCTCAAAATGTAGCCCCTGAACTAGCAGTATCAGAATCACCCAGGAAGTCAAATGTGAGACCCCAGCTCAGATCTGCAGAATTAGAAACTCCAGGGGGAGGACCAGCACTCAGTGGCTTAATAGACCCTCTAGATGATTCTGAAGCAGGCTAGTTTGACAACCCCTACCCTAAAAGAACACTGGGAGAAGAGGAGCTTCCATTAGCCCTTCTCAAGCCTGAACCTCCTCTGCTCGGGAAAATGGGAAGAGGTGAATGGCAAGCTGAGCAAGGGAGATCCAAGCCTATCTGCTCCCACTAGCCCATCTGCAGGCATTCACACAGTTGGCTTTCATAACGAAGCTTATCCTGAGTCTCAGAGTTGATACTCTCTGAATATCAATTGAAAATCTTGCCAACATCTTAAACAACAAGGCAACATAGCAGGCCTGGTATGGAACACAAATAAACATCACAGAGTTTGTCTTAAAAGCAGGATCTAACTGAAAAAAAAAAAAAAAAAAAAAAAAGCTGGATCTGTATTCTAAAGTTAATGGGGGAGGGAGGGCTGGACTAGTTTAATTTAGCCAAAACTGTTTATTTTAAATGAATTGGTTGATTCATTTAAGTCCTACAACCAGTTTCTAAACACTCAATTTCAAATTAGCCAGTTGCTTGAAAAAAATGGTGAATTTTCTTTCTTTTCCTCAAGACAGGCTCATGTGGCTAAGACCTGAAATCAATGATTAAAGAAATGCTTAATGGTATCTGCCCACTATTAAATTATTATTATTAATTAAAAGTTTAAAAAGAAAACAAAGCTTACTTTTGTCTACTAATGGATATAGGGATTCAGTGTTACAAATTACCTTTCTAAACCCAAAATGCACAAGGAAGTAAAGTATATGTAGAAAATTCATCTCTAAAAGCATACTACCCACCAACGACTACCTAATTTAGCAGAATATATTACCTCTATGCTTCATAAATCTTAATTAAAGCCGTTAGTTTTCCTATTATGTGATCGAGAAATGCCCCATTAAAGTTAAACAGTTTCTACAAGTAATTATACACATATACACTTTAAAATTGCTTCACATATACTGGAAACATTGTCTACTAAATCAAAAACTTGCAGAATTTTATTAATGCAAGATTTTTTTTATCTCCCAAAAGTCAAATGTGTCCCAGAGGAACCAGTATACTCAATGTTGGCTTCTTATAATACAATTTAATGCTCAGAAACACAACTAAAGTATTTAAACATTTACAGGGGTTGTCATAAATGCTTTTCTTATTTTTGATCAAATTCAACCTTACACTTAATACAGTTAACTGTAGTTATTTAATTTAAGAACTTGAGATTCCAACCTCAAAAATTTATAACAATATAAATGCAGTTACTTGGCTATAGGATACGTATACTATGGGGACTCCATTTTTCAATATGAAACAAAAATGCCAAAACCAGAGAGGGAATATTTTTTAAAGTAGACATTATTTTAAATAACTTTTGGCACATTGAAGAAAAAAATTTCAAATCCAAATGCAAAAATAGAATTCTTTCGTTCATATAGTCAATTTCAATCAGACACTAGCACACCAATAATGAGTAATGTTTCTATTTTTCTGTTTTGAAAAATAATACAAGATGAACTGATAAACTAAGTAATTGAAAATATAATGTTATTTGAGGGATTCTAGACATCCTAACTTAATAATTGGATGGAAAATATTATCGACAACTCCATTTTCTCAAAAGGTGTAGTTTCTTTAATTCATTGAAATGTTACATGTAACTTTAATATTATAATTCTGAGAGATGTGCAAGTTTCACCTTCAGAAATTGTCACTGGCCTTAGAAGAAAACACTTAGATGCAAACTCTTGTGCCAAGAGCTTTCTGTCCTGGGGCATACTGATGAGCACATTCACAGAATATGAAACAAGAGGAGGAAGACAGCTGTAGCCCAGGCGGTGATGGATAACCCTTGATCGGGCAAATGTAATATCTCTCGGGCTGAAAGTACATTATTAATTGAAATCCTTGGTTAGTTCCTCCTTGTAGACCACTATATAATTGCATCTCTACCTGAAAAAACTGTTTTCAGCAGAATTCATAATGGGTAAAGTGTCCTCAAAATGTACATGAAGGAAATCTATTTTGCTTACAAGTGATTATATCACAAAGTACACATTACAGAGACACTAAATTCTTATTCCCATGACCGTGCAAAAAACAGAAAATAGATACAAGCAGATTACCACTCACCATACAGCACAGAAACAATTAAAATGCTGTTTGATCCAAAATTAAAACTTAAAAAAAAAAACTAAAACTAAAAAAAAAAAAAGACTGTTGTATAGAATTAGTGTTTCTATTTAGCAATAAATATAAATTACCTCAGTGTATTCTGATATTAAATACAAGGTCTCCAATACAAATATCTTAGAGTTACAAATACCTTAGTTGAATGAAATGCCTCTTCTTTTGTGACTATATTTTGTGAATACAAATTGGACTAGTCAAACACATTAGCATTTTTTTCTTATTCAAATAGAGTATATCAAATCTTGCTGGTTTAAAAAGAAAAAGTTTCTTAGGAAAATGAAAGTTTTATGGGGAGTTGAGGGGTTGGAAAGGAGTGGAGAGGCGCATGTTTCCAAGCTAGAGTATAGGAAAGATTAAATAGCTCACTGAACTTCAGCCTGACATGGAAAGGTAACATCACCTAAAATTTCAATCTTATCAAAGTGTAAGATGAAGTAAAATAGAAGGGTACATTAAGAGATGTTCAACGTAAGTTTTAGAAAAATAGGTACAGTAATAATGCAATCCACTAACAAACTGGATAAGGAACCGGGCGGAGAGCCTAACAACCAGTCACACTAAATGACAGCTCAGAGGGCAAAGAGGTGTGGAAACTGAGAAGACAGACTTCCAAGTCTTTTCCTGAAAGTGCTTAGATTTTGAGAAGAGTCCAGTACTGTCAGACAAAAGAGTCTTTGTGAAACAACACCAGGGAGGTGAAGGAAAGCTGCTGAGGAAAAGCACTGTAGACAGCCCCAGCTTTGTACACAGGACCCGTGGAGAACTTTGACTTAGGGGGCCTGCAGAAAGAACAATGCTAAATGCAAGAGCATCATATTCAGCCAATATCAGAGTGGGCGCAAACCAGATGTCTTTAAAGAATCATATTGGGGTTTTCTTTCAAAAAATATAATAAGCAGATACACAGACTACAATATCAAATTGCCTCAGTAGTCTTATACTAGGTCCTCAGACATTTGACCACCCTGTGACTTAACCTAACACAAACCCTGATTCCTCTGGTGGGCAGGGGCTCTGATTCTGAGTTCTTGGTGTAGTGACAAAACACCCATGAGGTAGCATCTATACACAAGCCTTAATATCCTGAAGTCCCCATCCAGAATCATGAAATAGAAGCCTGTTATTATTAGAGGAAGTCTGGTGTCATAGAGAGACAATTTAAAGTAGAGAAACACACACTAAACATGGATGGCAGTCCACTGTTTATTCAAATTCAGGATATCTACAAAAGCTTAGGCTGTAAATCAAGGAAACACATCAGATAATTCTCACTTCCAGCTTTAGGGAGAGTTGTTCAAGCTCTTGCCCCTGCAGGAAACCATAAATAAGAGAAAAACATCCAGCATATCAACCTTTCTAGACCTTCAAAATAGAGTTGCCTCATTAGTTTTACCAGGATAAAAATATTAAAAGATTCTTAATAAGGGTACAAAAAATTTATTTTTCTCCTTCACCAGTTCCAATTGTCCTGCTATCAATCTGAAAATAATTTAAGTGTTTAAAAGTATCCAGTAAACAAGCAACATCCTTAAACAAACTTTAAAACTGGGTGCCAATTTTAAATTAGCATTAGATGCAATTTTATCTTAAAATGGTATCTTCGCAGCTGCAATTTTCATCATATGAAATAAACAGCAAGTTATAAAACTGGCTGATAATTTTTCAAAAATATACGTCTGCCAATAAAACATGAAAAAGATTCAATCTCACACAAGAACAGAAAGAAAATGGAGTGGGAAGTTTTACCGTGGAATTAAAATGTAAAAAGATAGCAGAACAAAGTCTTCCAGTAACTATTTTTTTTGTAGTGCTAAATTCTATGGTGTAATGGAAACAGCATGATGTCAGAGACAGAAGCCTGGTTTTCAATTCTACCTCCACCTTGAATTAGCCATGGGAGCCTGATTTGTAGATTTACTTCATACATAAAGGGGGGTAATGATACTTTTCATCTGAGTATGGTATGGGGAGAAATTTGCACAACGGCTGGTGCATAATAAACTCTTAATAGGTATTATCTATCGACATTATTGTCATCATGAGTTGCTGTATCAGTTCAGCTAGCAAAGAGAAGGGTCTTAAGAAACAGGAGGCCGGGAGCGGTGGCTCAAGCCTGTAATCCCAGCACTTTGGGAGGCCGTGGCGGGTGGATCACGATGTCAAGAGATTGAGACCATCCTGGTCAACATGGTGAAACCCCGTCTCTACTAAAGATACAAAAAATTAGCTGGGCATGGTGGCACGTGCCTGTAATCCCAGCTACTCAGGAGGCTGAGGCAGGAGAATTGCCTGAACCCAGGAGGCGGAGGTTGCGGTGAGCCGAGATCGCGCCATTGCACTCCAGCCTGGGTAACAAGAGCAAAACTCCGTCTCAAAAAAAGAAAGAAAGAAAACAGGAGACAAAAATGGATGAAAATGAGGCGAAGAAGAAAATATGGGACTAGGCATCAAAATCATGAAGGCCAAAGGAAAGAGAAGAGAGAAACTTTAGAAACATCACGGGACATAGAGGGTCAGCCTGTGACCTTACTGAATATGATATGCGACCACCTAATAGATTTATTATTGATATGCCCCATGTAGCTTTAGAAACAAACTACACTAAATGCTCCCGTTGGTACATTTGGCCTGTACCTGATGAAAACAGACATAGTCATTCACTCTTCTCTATTTCCATCATTCAGGGTTTTGATAAAATGTTAAACCTCATCCTCACATCTTAAATGTAATTTTACCAAACTAAAGTAAACTGAAGTAAGCTACAACTGATGGAGAAGAACCCTATATGCATTAACATAAGCCACAGTTTAAAGTGTGTCCCCTCTAGCATAAGTGTAAACCTATATATGGGAAAAAATATGTGGTGAAAGTCTGCTACAATACATTTAACTTTTAGACAAGAAAAAGCTGGCTCCCAATGTAAGTGTCATGAAGATGTTCCATTATAGCAACAATCAATCCTCCCATTGGGAATAGTTGAGAAACGGCTTAGTTGATCACATGCTATACTACACATAAATTAGCAATTTGCAAAAAAGGGAAAGATTAAAAGGGAAAGAATCAAATACACTCAACACCACAACATGATAAATATATTGATTAATTCCTTGATCATTCAAACAGATATTCAGGAATTTCAAAGACTGTACATGATCATAATTTTCTTTGTCTTCTAGATGTAGGAACCTGCCAGTTAAAAGGAAGTCATAATTAACACTATGCCAGTTGAAGGTCTGTATATGATATATATAATATTCTGCACAACTACCACTTGACTTACAGTTTTTTTTTCTGAGATAGGGCCTTGCTCTCTCGCCCAGGCTGGAGCACAGTGGCACAATTTTGGCTCACTGCAACCTCTGCTGCCTGGCCTCAAGCGATTCTCATGCCTCAGCCTCCCAAGTAGCTGGGATTAGCTATGCGTACCACTGCACCCTGCTAATTTTTGTATTTTTAGTGGAAGTGAGGTTTCACCATGT
Source organism: Callithrix jacchus (assembly GCF_049354715.1). Lineage (NCBI taxonomy): Eukaryota > Metazoa > Chordata > Mammalia > Primates > Cebidae > Callithrix > Callithrix jacchus. Next base: position 17,438,082 of record NC_133518.1, on the reverse strand, counting down.
TGGCCAGGCTAGTCTCAAACTCCTGTCCTCATGTGATCTGCCCACCTCAGCCTCCCAAAGTACTGGGATTACAGGTATGAGCCAACCTGCCCCGCCATTACTTACAAATTTTTAAGTTGAGATTAATGTAAAATAATAGCAAATTATAGGTACTTCCCAAAGAATAAAAACACTAAGCCAAAATAGAGAAAGTCAAGAATTCATCACCCATGGTTTTCTCATGAAAACAGAATTTAAATTTATAATAGGAAGGTACAAAAGTAGGCACAATATCTACAAATAATTCACATGCACACATATCCCTAAAATGTGCTAAGTATCATTTAGATGTCCAGAAACAAGAAACACCAGTTACCCAGAGGCCATGATTAATATTCTCCCTTCAAGAGGAACTAGGTCTGCAAAAGGCTTAGAAATTAGTAGACTCAGGCCCACTCCAGGAAACTCGGCTGGTGTTTCCATTATAAACCGCATTTCAGGAGTTTACAAGTTGAATGTTTTTAAAACATATTGGGCTCATAATGAGCTCACACATTCTTAAAATGTTTTCTTTTTGCTCTCCTTTAAAAAGTATGGCCACTT